>NC_069500.1:119979208-120036242 GCF_027579735.1 Bombina bombina
AATTCCTCAGGGTGCCAGTTCTTTTTGCACACTATGCCCCTTCACAGAGAAAAAATATCCTGAAGCATATCAGTCTGACCCTGCCCAATGACAGTCCAGCGCCGAAATACCAGGCAATTCTTCTCTGAACAAGGGAAGCAACAACCCCAGACGATCGTTTCGGCCTTCTATGGGCCTCGTCAGTGAGGTGCAGTTGTATCTCTCTAAGGGCAAGTGTGCATGGAGTCCACGTCTGGTTTCCCCATTACTCTTAGGGTGACCCAAGAGAAATTTGCATAAAAATCGGTAGAGAGAGAACAGCACTCCATGAGATAGAACAGAAGCTGGAATAACTTCCCATGCATGTTCATTTTTATTGAATTCCTCAGGGTGCCAGTTCTTTTTGCACACTATGCCCCTTCACAGAGAAAAAATATCCTGAAGCATATCAGTCTGACCCTGCCCAATGACAGTCCAGCGCCGAAATACCAGGCAATTCTTCTCTGAACAAGGGAAGCAACAACCCCAGACGATCGTTTCGGCCTTCTATGGGCCTCGTCAGTGAGGTGCAGTTGTATCTCTCTAAGGGCAAGTGTGCATGGAGTCCACGTCTGGTTTCCCCATTACTCTTAGGGTGACCCAAGAGAAATTTGCATAAAAATCGGTAGAGAGAGAACAGCACTCCATGAGATAGAACAGAAGCTGGAATAACTCCCATGCATGTTCATTTTTATTGAATTCCTCAGGGTGCCAGTTCTTTTTGCACACTATGCCCCTTCACAGAGAAAAAATATCCTGAAGCATATCAGTCTGACCCTGCCCAATGACAGTCCAGCGCCGAAATACCAGGCATATTCTCAAGAGCGACCCTGAGCTTAAGGATTTAATAGGTGACAGTGTGAAAATTGGATACAGGAGACTGAGGAATTTGAGAGATCATCTAGTACAGAGTCACTACCTACATACTCCTAAAAAAAGTGACACTGACCCAGGTATGTACCCCTGTGGAACCTGTTCAGTGTGTCCTTTTGTGAAAAAAATAAAAGATATTAAGGACAAATATGGGCAAACTCAAAAACTGAAACATCATTTCACCTGCAGATCCTCAGGTGTCATTTATGTCATCTACTGTGAATGTGACAAGGCCTATGTATGCATGACTACAAGAGAAGCAAGAGTCAGAATACTAAAACACAAAAATAATATTAAAAATGCAGAAAAAGACCAACAAAATGGAAAAAAGATCACTAGCGTTGCAAAACATTTTTTATTAAAACACAAAATTCAACAGAATCACTTTAAATTTTCTGTTCTTCAGAAAATTTCTTTAGGCATCAGAGGGGGCAATCTTGAAGATTCACTACTGAAGGCAGAATGTTGTTGGATACATCTGCTTAATACTGTATACCCCAATGGCCTAAATGAATTCAACAATTATAATGTGTACCTATAGTAACGTTCTCTATTCAGGTTTTATTTCTATCTAAGGATGGTTAGCTTAAATATAAACACTATGGGGGGTAGTTATCAAGCCGTCAACCTCAAATACGCTGGAATTCCGCAGCGTATTTGTGGCGAGGCTGATTCGCCTTAGTTATCAAAGGCTCGAGACCGGCAAAAGTAGAATTTTGTGGCGTAAACTTCGATCCGCCGGACTCAGTCCGACACAGATCGATTCTTACATCATTCCAGATGTTCCGCACACAAGTGCGGCACAATCTCACTACTTTTGCTAGTTATCAAATGACTAGCAGGTACGCTCGGCACTTTTACGGCCCAGCGTACCTGGTTTTCAAACCCCTGGAGGAGGCGGATCCCATAGGAATCAATGGGAGTCTGACCATAGCGAAAGTACAAGTTCGCTGCTGACAGACATGCCATTGATTTCTATGGGAGCTGTCTGCACCTAACACCCTAACATGTACCCCGAGTCTAAACACCCCTAATCTGTCCCCCCTACACCGCCGCAACTAAATAAAGTTATTACCCCCTAAACCGCCGCTCCCGGAGCCCACCGCAACTATAATAAATGTATTAACCCCTAAACCGCCGCTCCCTGAACCCGCCGCAACCTATATTAAACTTAACCCCTAATCTGCCCCCCCTACACCGTCGCCACCTATAATAAATTTATTAACCCCTATCCTGCCCCCCACTACGCCGCCGCCGCCGTCACTGTAATAAAATTATTAACCCCTAAACCTAAGTCTAACACTAACCCTAACACCCCCCTAACTTAAATATTAATTAAATAAATCTAAATAATATTTCTATTATTAACTAAGTTAATCCTATTTAAAACTAAATACTTACCTGCAAAATAAACCATAATATAGCTACAATATAAATAATAATTATATTGTAGCTCTCTTAGGATTTATTTTTATTTTACAGGCAACTTTCAATTTATTTTAACCAGGTTCAATAGCTATTAAATAGTTATTAACTATTTAATAGCTACCTAGCTAAAATAAAAAGAAATGTACCTGTAAAATAAAAACTAACCTAAGTTACAATTACACCTAACACTACACTATACTTAAATAAATTATTCCTATTTAAAACTAAATACTTACCTGTAAAATAAACCCTAAGATAGCTACAATATAATTAATAATTACATTGTAGCTATCTTAGGATTTATATTTATTTTATAGGTAACTTTGTATTTATTTTAGCTAGTTAGAATAGTTATTAAATAGTTATTAACTATTTAATTACTACCTAGCTAAAAGAAATATAAAATTACCTGTAAAATAAATCCTAACCTGTTACAATTAAACCTAATACTACACTATCATTAAATTAATTAAATAAATTACCTACAAATAACTACAATTAAATATAATTACATAGACTAACTAAAGTACAAAAAATAAAAAAATAAGTTACAAACATTTCAAAAATATTACAACAATTTTAAGCTACTTACACCTAATCTAAGCCCCCTAATAAAATAACAAACCCCCCCAAAATAAAAAAATACCCTACCCTATTCTAAATTAAATAAAGTTCAAAGCTCTTTTTCTTTACCAGCCCTTAAAAGGGCCATTTGTGGGGCTTGCCCCAAAGAAAACTGCTCTTTTGCCTGTAAAAGAAAAATACAACCCCCCCAACATTAAAACCCACCACCCACATACCCCTAATCTAACCCAAACCCCCCTTACAAAAACCTAACACTAATCCCCTGAAGATCATCCTACCTTGAGTCGTCTTCACTCAGCCGAGCAGCGATGGAACCGAAGTGGACATCCGGAGTGGAAGAAGTTAATCCTCCAAGCAGCGCTGAAGAAATCTTCCATCCGATGAAGTCATCATCCAGGCGGTGCTGAAGAAGTCTTCGATCCGTGCGATGTCATCTTCCAAGAGGCGCTGAAGAGGTCTTCTATCCGGGCGATGTCATCTTCCAAGCCGGGTCTTGAATCTTCCTCCCGCCAACGCGGAACATCCTTCTTCACCGACGGACTACGACGAATGAAGGCTCCTTTAAGGGACGTCATCCAAGATGGCGTCCCCTCAATTCCGATTGGCTGATAGGATTCTATCAGCCAATCGGAATTAAGGTAGGAAAAATCCGATTGGCTGATTGAATCAGCCAGATTGAGCTCGCATTCTATTGGCTGATCGGAACAGTCAATAGAATGCAAGCTCAATCTGATTGGCTGATCGGATCAGCCAATCGGATTGAACTTGAATCTGATTGGCTGATTCCATCAGCCAATCAGATTTTTCCTACCTTAATTCCGATTGGCTGATAGAATACTATCAGCCAATCGGAATTGAGGGGACGCCATCTTGGATGACGTCCCTTAAAGGAGCCTTCATTCGTCGTAGTCCGTCGGTGAAGAAGGATGTTCCGCGTCGGCGGGAGGAAGATACAAGACCCGGCTTGGAAGATGACATCGCCCGGATAGAAGACCTCTTCAGCACCTCTTGGAAGATGACATCGCCCGGATCGAAGACTTCTTCAGTGCCGCCTGGATGATGACTTCATCGGATGGAAGATTTCTTCAGAGCCGCTTGGAGGATTAACTTCTTCCGCTCCGGATGTCCACTTCGGTTCCATCGCTGCTCGGCTGAGTGAAGAAGACTCAAGGTAGGATGATCTTCAGGGGATTAGTGTTAGGTTTTTGTAAGGGGGGTTTGGGTTAGATAAGGGGTATGTGGGTGGTGGGTTTTAATGTTGGGGGGGTTGTATTTTTCTTTTCCAGGCAAAAGAGCAGTTTTCTTTGGGGCAAGCCCCACAAATGGCCCTTTTAAGGGCTGGTAAGGTAAAAGAGCTTTGAACTTTATTTAATTTAGAATAGGGTAGGGCATTTTTTTTATTTTGGGGGGGGGTTTGTTATTTTATTAGGGGGCTTAGATTAGGTGTAAGTAGCTTAAAATTGTTGTAATATTTTTAAAATGTTTGTAACTTATTTTTTTATTTTTTGTAACAGCTTTTTTTATTTTTTGTACTTTAGTTAGTTTATGTAATTGTATTTAATTGTAGTTATTTGTAGGTAGTTTATTTAATTAATTTAATGATAGTGTAGTATTAGGTTTAATTGTAACTTAGGTTAGGATTTATTTTACAGGTAATTTTGTATTTCTTTTAGCTAGGTAGTTATTAAATAGTTAATAACTATTTAATAACTATTCTAACTAGCTAAAATAAATACAAAGTTACCTGTAAAATAAATATTAAATCCTAAGATAGCTACAATATCATTATTATTTATATTGTAGCTATATTAGGGTTTATTTTATAGGTAAGTATTTAGTTTTAAATAGGAATAATTTATTAAAGTATAGTGTAGCGTTTATTTTACAGGTAAATTTCAGTTTATTTTAGCTAGGTAAGCTATTAAATAGTTAATAACTATTTAATAGCTATTGTACCTGGTTAAAATAAATTGAAAGTTGCCTGTAAAATAAAAATAAATCCTAAGATAGCTACAATAATTATTATTTATATTGTAGCTATATTAGGGTTTATTTTAAAGGTAAGTATTTAGTTTTAAATAGGATTAATTTAGTTAATAAGAGTAATATTAGTAATGTTAGACTTAGGTTTAGGGGTTAATAATTTTATTACAGTGGCGGTGTAGTAGGGGGCAGGATAGGGGTTAATAGGTTTAATATAGGTTGCGGTGGGTTCAGGGAGCGGCGGTTTAGGGGTTAAACTATTTATTGAGGTGCGGGATCAGCAGGATAGGGGTTAATAATTTTATTATAGAGGGCGACGGTATAGGGGGGCAGGATAGGGGTTAATAGGTATACTGTAGGTGGCAGCGGTGTCCGGGAGCGGCGGTTTAGGGGTTAATACATTTATCAGAGTTGCGGCAGGGTCTAGGAGCGGCGGTTTAGGGATAGAACAGTGTAGTTTAGTGTGGGTGATTAGTGACAGGCTAGCAATAAAGCTGGGAAAAAGCCGAAGAGCAGCGAGATCGGATGAGTGATAACTCTCACAGTCCGCTGCTCATCGCCCCACGGCTTTTTGACAGCTTTATTTGATAACTTAGGCGAACATATTCAAGGTCCGCGGCGGCGAAGGTAGGCGAGCTTAGGCGGGCGTATTGGGCCGGCGAAGGCAGAAAAAGTAGACGGCTTGATAACTACCCCCCATTGTCTATTTAAGGATATCCTAGTAAACACAGATTTTCCCTTTTATGTATTGGTCTTATATGTCCCTTAAGCACTTTTAAAATTCCTGCTTTATTTTTTACACCATTTATCATGTATTGTCAGCATCACTTTCACATTCCATTGTAAAGCTGACTTTTTATCCTATTTAGTCATACACGGTTATTCATTCATCCTTTTGCATTTTTTATTCTTTCACTAAACAAAAAAAAATTATTTTCATTAAAAAAAAATTCTTCAAATTAAATTTTTGTTTTTTAATACATGTCACAATTTCCGACATGTGTGATTATTTTGTTTCACTCACAGAAAGTTTATATGCTATGATAGAAGCGTATATCCTTCTGAACAAATTTTTATATAACTTCTATCACTGTTTTATTATTAAAGATAAGATTTTGGCACTTCCACGCTATTTTCACTTATTGTCACTATATCACATCCATTGGAAACTGTGTTTTCTTAATATAGAAGGACATCTTGATAATGTTTACATCATCCGCTTCCATGCGTGCAAGATCATTAATGCTAACACAACTATAAGTAACCCAACAAACGATACTATAAGTAATGTAACACTTTGATACATTCTTTATTTCCTGTCTCTGCATATTAACATGTTCACGTACTGTATGATTGACACATTTAGCCCTCTTCATCATTGAAATCCTGTGTCATAGCCAGCTTATGATCCAATTGGATCTGATTAATGCCAGTCATTGTAATGTTGGATGTTAACCAATCAAAACAGATCCGAGTCTTACCGCAATGAACCAATCTCTATACAGGGGCGGGATTAAGATCGTCATATACCCCGCTCTGTCTGGCCGGCGCGTACCCCTCTGAGGAAGCGTTATGTTAAACGCGCATCAGGGGCACCTGCATGAGGTTATGGAACCTCGATTTTAAAATAGCTGACTCAGTCTAAATATTTAATTGCACCGCAGTGATAACGTCTATATACAGTGGCAGTTAACGTTAAATAAGGTCTCCGCTATAGAAGAGACCTTTTTCAGTTAAAGTTTAGCAGATATCTCTCCATTCGTGGGCAACTTGTGTTAAAAGTTTATATATACAGTGATAGTTAACGGTAAAAACAGGCCTCCGCTATAGAAGAGACCTTTTTTAGTTCAGTTCAGCATATCTTTCCATTCATGGGTAACCTGTTGGTATCTTTATACTCAGCCAGGTTGAACTGCAGCTTTAATTTCTATCTTTTTCTCTAAGGCAAAGCGAATAATTGTCTGATAAAGGCCACCCGGCTGAAACGCGTAGATTTGCTCATCTGCCCATTATCTACTTATTATTCCTTTAGAGAATTCGGTTCTAGTAGGTGAGGTGCATTAAAGCTGTCTTTAAATAAAGCGGTGTATACATGTGCGTAATTCCTCACCCAGGATCTATCTACCGAGTTCTCACTGAGTCCATTCACTACCTATCTGATATAACTGATTCCAGTCATACTATCCCACACGTCGGAACAGGTAATAGGACCTGGAGGTACAGCCCAGAGAGCTCTGTCACGGCTGCCAGCAACTACCCCGGCCCCAGGACTTACCTGTAAAACAGTTTCGGCAACACACAGGATATCCAGTTAAAGTGGGATTTTACATCTTGAAATCGCAGTGCACTAACAACATCGCCTGTTACCAACAAAGTATTGGACACCACCGCAGGAGCGGTTCTTTCCATTTACCCTCTACGGCTACTAACAGCTCTGTTTTAACCACTTGAGGACGGTATTAAGATACACAGAAACGGTAAATTGGGAACAATTGTTTGCTATCTTTTTTTCTCACGAAACAGACCCACTGGGATACTTAGTGTCAGAGACTGTCCTTACGATAAAAATTGTTTCTAACAATATATCCACCTGTTTCTTATGTATTATCAAGTTCTATTTGTAACATATTATTGTTTATTGCATTTTTAACCCCGCCATTGGTGCCGGCACCTTCTAATATTTGTATCTGTATTTTATTTATTTATAATTTAATTTTTTTTTTTTTTTATACAATTAAATTTTCATTGCTTTTATTAGACTTGGTGTACGACTATATATAGTCCCCTTAGAGGTTTAGTATACAATTATTTTTATATAACTCCAACTCCTTGCTACATCACACAATAGTTCACTCTGTGAATATGGAGCACTGCCTCCACCACATTGGCACATTACAATAGTCTAAACTCTAAGCGTTTTATTAGTGCTACCCTTACTCTGTCTTTTCTAGAATAATTGTCTGGCCAAGGTGCATACTGAGATTGCAAACCGCATTCAGCGGTGAATATGTGCTATAGAAGAGATCATTTTTAGTTCAATTCAGCATATCTTTCCACTTGTGGGTAACCTATTGGTATATTTACACTCAGCCAGGCTGAACTGTAGCTTTAATTTCTATCTTTCTCTCTAAAGCAAAGTGAATAATTGTCTGTACAAGTTGTATACTGAGATTGTAAATTACATTTAGCGATGAATATGTGCATCACGCATATATAGTGCATTTGGTTTTCTAAATAACCATTTGTGTATGTGGCATATATTGATAACTCATGGCTTAAGCTAATACATAAATATAACAGGACTAGACAATATTTAAGCTGAGAGTTCAATATCACAAGTATAATTGCTGTAACATCAAGTTGTATACAGCAAATAATATCATGAATATCAATTGCTTTTACAATATAACTGGTAATACTACTTGTTCTTAAAGGTATACACCGTACTTTAAAATTACCAATGACTTTGCTTTGACTGGGGTCCTTTAATGCCAATTCAACATAGCTTGCAATACTGGCAATGATAAAACTTTAGAAACACAGTAACCACCAGCTTTACTTACGACTGACTGATTAATATACACACACTGAGTGTGCTGTAGATTATTTTTGTAACTTTACATTTTTAGCACACAAACTGAAAATTTGATTGGGTATTATATATAACACTGTTGTGCTTCCTTGTATAAGTACATACCAGACACACTCCGCCATAACTGCTAACAATATACTCACTTACCTACAGGGGTTGATTACCTATATATACACAAATATTTAAATATCTCCTGTAAGGGAGTGATTTGTACTTCATAGGTGCAACTCAGATTAATTGTACTGTCTGAGTTCCAGCAAGTTTTAAACCGTATGTGTGTGAGTGTGCGTGAGTACTAGTCCTGCCGGACTACTACTATAAAAATTTTTTCCCAATAAAGTTATTTTGTGTGAATGCAGTTGTCAATGGTACTTCAAAGAATCTTAATTTTGACTTTACTTATTTTGAGAAAATCCTTATAGTGGGTTTCAGTATTTAACGAGTCTAGTAACCAACAGTCTTTTCTTTGCGCTGCAAAATCTCTCCTTTTTTGCATCTCATTGTAAAGTCTGAAGACTCGCCAGAAACACGGCCTTTCGAAGCTTGATAGATAGGCCCCTTTTAGTGAGAAAGGGCAAATTATTTTCTACTAATTGAAATTAACTAGCTTCACTAATTACAGATTCTGTATATATCGAAAAAGAGAAGAAATCCAAATTGGAATATGACCTGAAACCAGAAAATCTCGCCTTTTAGTAAAACGTCCCTTGTTAAATGTATTCTTGATAGATATATATCAAACTGTGAAAATTATTGGGACTAAAAGATAAACATCACAACAAAGATGGGAGCAATTTAACATTAAAGGGACAGCCTATTCCAGAATTTTTATTTAAAAAAAAATAGATAATTCCTTTATTACCCATTCCCCAGTTTTGCATAACCAACACCGAAATATTAATATACGTTTGACCTCTGTAATTATCAGGGGTCAAGTCCTACAAAAAAAGTGTGGGAACTCACCAAGACTTCCACCCTCGCTCACAATTAATACTGTTTTATTTATTTATTTATTTATTTATATATATATATATATATTTATATATATATATATATATTTATATATATATATATATATATATATATATATATATACATATATACATATACACACACACATATACACACACACATATATATATATATATATATATATATATATATACACACACACATACTCTCCCTCTATTTATATGTATATTATCTATAGACTTTGGATAATGAAAGCAAATTATAGCCAATGAAGCGTTGAATAGTTGCCTTTGGGCATGAGATTCCTCCTCTGTCACAGAGTCTCAACCACTTAAGGTGCAATAGTTCTATTTCTGCTGAGGGGAGCTAAATAACCCCAGAGCAAGCCACACAGAAATGTAAGCACCATGTGTAATACAAGATAATAAAGGGGTGATAACACAGCAGGACTGCTGACAGTCTTTCATTTAGTGTATTGTAGGAAGTGTTACTGCCCATTACTAGAGGAACTCACTATCCCTCTAACCAGATTGTGGGTCCAGCTCCTCCCACAAGCAGCAGCAGTGTTTATTAAAGTGTTTATGTTCTCTGTCGAGAGAGAACTTAGTTCTTCGGGCAAAAATAGTGCAGGAACTCCGTTCCCGCCTGACTTGACCCCTGGTGATTACCTTGTATAGACTTCCATTTTAGCCAATCTGTGCTGACTCAAAAATAACTCCACAGGAATGAGAACAATGTTATCTATATGGCACACGTGAACTAGTGTGGTCTAGCTGTGAAAAACTGGCAAAATGCACTGAGATAAGAGGCAGCCTTCACAGGCTTAAAAATTAGCAAATGAACGTACCTAGGTTTAGCTTTTAACAGAGAATATCAGAAAACATAACAAATTTGATGATAAACGCATAGTAAAATGGAAAGTTGTTTAAAATTGCATGCCCTATCTGAGTCATGAAAGTTTTATTTTGATTAGATTGTCGGTTTAACAATTTAATTGGGTTGAAAATAGTCACAATGTTATTCACAATGGACTTTTGGTTTATGTTATATTTTATTGGGGGTAGACTGCTCCTTTTCATATTCTATTACCAGATAGCACAGATAAAGCCAAAATGTGTGATTCTGAACTCTTCTTTTTCTATATACTGTGTATATAACATAATTTATGCTTACCTGATAAATTTATTTCTCTTGTAGTGTGTTCAGTCCACGGGTCATCCATTACTTATGGGATATATTCTCCTCCCCAACAGGAAGTTGCAAGAGGATCACCCAAGCAGAGCTGCTATATAGCTCCTCCCCTCACATGTCATATCCAGTCATTCGACCGAAACAAGAAGAGAAAGGAAAAACTATAGGGTGCAGTGGTGACTGGAGCTTTAATTAAAATTTAGAACTGCCTCAAAAAAAGACAGGGAGGGCCGTGGACTGAACACACTACAAGAGAAATAAATTTATCAGGTAAGCATAAATTATGTTTTCTCTTGTTAAGTGTGTTCAGTCCACGGGTCATCCATTACTTATGGGATACCAATACCAAAGCTAAAGTACACGGATGATGGGAGGGACAAGGCAGGAACATTAAACAGAAGGAACCACTGCCTGTAGAACCTTTCTCCCAAAACAAGCCTCCGAAGAAGCAAAAGTGTCAAATTTGTAAAATTTTGAAAAGGTATGAAGTGAAGACCAAGTTGCAGCCTTGCAAATCTGTTCAACAGAGGCCTCATTCTTAAAGGCCCAGGTGGAAGCCACAGCTCTAGTGGAATGAGCTGTAATTCTTTCAGGAGGCTGCTGTCCAGCAGTCTCATAGGCTAAACGTATTATGCTACGAAGCCAAAAAGAGAGAGAGGTGGCCGAAGCCTTTTGACCTCTCCTCTGACCAGAATAAACGACAAACAGAGAAGAAGTTTGCCGAAAATCTTTAGTTGCCTGTAAGTAGAACTTCAGGGCATGGACTACGTCCAGATTATGCAAAAGACGTTCCTTCTTTGAAGAAGGATTAGGACATAATGAAGGAACAACAATCTCTTGATTGATATTCCTGTTAGAAACAACCTTAGGTAAAAATCCAGGTTTAGTACGCAGAACTACCTTGTCTGAATGAAAAATCAGATAAGGAGAATCGTAATGTAAGGCAGATAACTCAGAGACTCTTCGAGCCGAGGAAATAGCCATCAAAAACAGAACTTTCCAAGATAAAAGCTTAATATCAATGGAATGAAGGGGTTCAAACGGAACACCCTGAAGAACTTTAAGAACCAAGTTTAAGCTCCACGGAGGAGCAACAGTTTTAAACACAGGCTTAATCCTAGCCAAAGCCTGACAAAAAGCCTGGATGTCTGGATTCTCTGCCAGACGTTTGTGTAAAAGAATAGACAGAGCAGAAATCTGTCCCTTTAACGAACTAGCGGATAAACCCTTTTCTAAACCTTCTTGTAGAAAAGCCAATATCCTAGGAATCCTAACCTTACTCCATGAGTAACTCTTGGATTCACACCAATATAAATATTTACGCCATATCTTATGGTAAATTTTTCTGGTAACAGGTTTCCGAGCCTGTATTAACGTATCAATAACCGACTCCGAAAAACCACGCTTTGATAGAATCAAGTGTTCAATCTCCATGCAGTCAGCCTCAGAGAAATTAGGCTTGGATGGTTGAAAGGACCCTGAATTAGAAGGTCCTGCCTCAGAGGCAGAGACCATGGTGGACAGGACGACATGTCCACTAGGTCTGCATACCAGGTCCTGCTTGGCCACGCAGGCGCTATCAGAATCACCACTGCTCTCTCCTGTTTGATCCTGGCAATCAGTCGAGGTAGCAACGGAAATGGTGGAAACACATAAGCCATGTTGAAAACCCAAGGGGCTGCTAGTGCATCTACCAGCACCGCTCCCGGGTCTCTGGACCTGGATCCGTAACAAGGAAGCTTGGCGTTCTGGCGAGATGCCATGAGATCCAGCTCCGGTTCGCCCCAACGAAGGATCAGTTGAGCAAACACCTCCGGGTGAAGTTCCCACTCCCCCGGATGAAAGGTCTGGCGACTTAGAAAGTCCGCCTCCCAGTTCTCCACGCCTGGGATGTAGATCGCTGACAGGTGACAAGAGTGCGACTCTGCCCAGCGAATTATCTTCGAGACTTCCAACATCGCTAGGGAACTCCTGGTTCCCCCTTGATGATTGATGTAAGCCACAGTCGTGATGTTGTCCGATTGAAATCTTATGAACCTCAGTGTTGCTAACTGAGGCCAAGCTAGAAGAGCATTGAATATTGCTCTTAATTCCAGAATGTTTATTGGGAGGAGTTTCTCCTCCTGAGTCCACGATCCCTGAGCCTTCAGGGAGTTCCAGACTGCACCCCAGGCTAGTAGGCTGGCATCTGTTGTTACAATCGTCCAATCTGGTCTGCGAAAAGTCATTCCTTTGGACAGATGAACCCGCGACAACCACCAGAGAAGAGAATCTCTGGCCTCCTGGTCCAGATTTAGTAAAGGGGACAGATCTGAGTAATCCCCATTCCACTGACTTAGCATGCATAGTTGCAGCGGTCTGACATGTAGGCGTGCAACTGGCACTATGTCCATTGCCGCGACCATTTAGCCGATTACTTCCATGCACTGAGCTACTGATGGGCTTGGAATGGAATGAAGGACACGGCAAGCATTTAGGATTTTTGATAACCTGGACTCCGTCAGGTAAATCTTCATCTCTACAGAATCTATAAGAGTCCCTAGAAAGGGAACCCTTGTGAGTGGGAACAGAGAACTCTTTTCCATGTTCACTTTCCATCCATGCGACCTTAGAAATGCTAGAACTATCTCTGTATGAGACTTTGCATTTTGAAAAGTTGACGCTTGTATCAGGATGTCGTCTAGGTACGGAGCCACCGCTATGCCTCGCGGCCTTAGTACCGCCAGAAGCGAGCCCAGAACCTTTGTAAAAATTCTCTGGGCCGTAGCCAACCCGAAGGGAAGAGCTACAAACTGGTAATGCCTGTCTAGAAAGGCAAACCTTAGGTACCGATAATGATCCTTGTGAATCGGTATGTGAAGGTAGGCATCCTTTAAGTCCACTGTAGTCATATACTGACCCTCTTGGATCATGGGTAGGATGGTTCGAATAGTTTCCATTTTGAACGATGGAACCCTTAGGAATTTGTTTAAGATCTTCAGGTCCAAGATTGGCCTGAAGGTTCCCTCTCTTTTGGGAACCACAAACAGATTTGAGTAAAAACTTTGCCCTTGTTCCGTCCGCGGAACCGGGTGGATCACTCCCATTACTAAGAGGTCTTGTACACATCGTAGAAATGCCTCTTTCTTTTTTAGGATTGTTGATAACCTTGACAGATGAAATTTCCCTTGTGGAGGAGAAGTTTTGAAGTCCAGAAGGTATCCCAGAGATATGATCTCCAACGCCCAGGGATCCTGGACATCTCTTGCCCAGGCCTGGGCAAAGAGAGAAAGTCTGCCCCCCACTAGATCCGTTTCCGGATAGGGGGCCCTTTCTTCATGCTGTCTTAGGGGCAGAAGTAGGTTTTCTGGCCTGCTTGCCCTTGTTCCAGGACTGGTTGCCTTTCCAACCCTGTCTGTAACGAGTAGCAGTCCCTTCCTGTTTTGGAGCGGAGGAAGTTGATGCTGCTCCTGCCTTGAAATTACGAAAGGCACGAAAATTAGACTGTTTGGCCTTTGATTTGGCCCTGTCCTGAGGAAGGGTGTGACCCTTACCTCCAGTAATGTCAGCAATAATTTCTTTCAAGCCGGGCCCGAATAAGGTTTGCCCTTTGAAAGGAATATTAAGCAATTTAGATTTAGAAGTTACATCTGCTGACCAGGATTTAAGCCATAGCGCTCTGCGCGCCTGGATGGCGAATCCGGAGTTCTTAGCCGTTAGTTTGGTTAAATGCACAACGGCATCCGAAATAAATGCATTAGCTAGCTTAAGGGCTTTAAGCTTGTTCATAATCTCATCCAATGGTGCTGTGCGAATAGCCTCTTCCAGAGACTCAAACCAGAATGCCGCTGCAGGAGTGACGGGCGCAATGCATGCAAGGGGCTGTAATATAAAACTTTGTTGAACAAACATTTTCTTAAGGTAACCTAATTTTTTATCCATTGGATCTGAGAAAGCACAACTATCCTCCACCGGGATAGTGGTACGCTTGGCTAAAGTAGAAACTGCTCCCTCCACCTTAGGGACCGTCTGCCATAAGTCTCGTGTGGTGGCGTCTATTGGGAACATTTTTCTAAATATCTAAATAAGCCTTTTAGGTATAGGAAAAACATCAGTACACACCGGTACCGCATAGTATTTATCCAGCCTACATAATTTCTCTGGGATTGCAACCGTGTCGCAATCGTTCAGAGCCGCTAACACCTCCCCTAGTAATACACGGAGGTTCTCAAGCTTAAATTTAAAATTTGAAATTTCTGAATCCGGTCTCCCCGGATCAGATTCGTCACCCACAGAATGAAGCTCTCCGTCCTCATGTTCTGCAAATTCTGACGCAGTATCGGACATGGCTCTCGTGTCATCGGCACGCTCTGTCCTAAACCCAGAGCTATCGCGCTTGCCTCTTAACTCAGGCAAATTAGATAATACTTCTTTCATAACATTAGCCATACCATACAAAGTGATTTGTAAGGGCCTTGATGTACTTGGCGCCACAATCTCACGCACCTCCTGAGCGGGAGGCGAAGGTACTGACACGTGAGGAGAGTTAGGCGGCATAACTTCCCCCTCGTCTGGTGATAATTTCTTTACCGGTAAAGACTGACTTTTATTTAAAGTAACATCAATACAATTGGTACACATATTTTTATTGGGCTCCACATTGGCTTTTAAACATAATGAACAAGTAGATTCATCTGTATCAGACATGTTTAAACAGACTAGCAATGAAGGCTAGCAAGCTTGGAAAAAATCTGTCAATAAATTTACAAGCAATTAAAAAACGCTGCAGCGCTTTTAAAACCACAAAAAACTGTCACAGTTGAAATAACAATGAACTAATTCAGTTATAGCCAACAATTTTAACAGTAATTGTATGAATTTAGCAGAGGATTGCACCCACTAGCAAACGGATGATTAACCCCTCAATACCCAAAAATGGATAATCAATTTAAGATTTAATGCTTTTATCACAGTCAAACACACTGTCACAGGTCTGCTGTGTCTGATTACCTCCCTCAAAAATGAATTTTGAAGACCCCTGAGCTCTCTGTAGACGTCCTGGATCAAGGAGGAAGACTGTGCAAGAATTTTAACTGCGCAACAAGGCGCTAAAAAAGGCCCCTCCCACTCATATTACAACAGTGGGAGACCTGTTACAACGGTTTCTATGCAGGAATACACATTAGCCATATGGAAAAAAATCATGCCCAAAAAGATTTATCACCAAAGTACCTCACAAAACGAATAACATGCCAGTAAACATTTTAAAAACAACTTTCCAGTGTTATGCAAAGTTATCACTAAGCCTGCTACCAGTCGCTTCTACTGCAGTTAAGGCTCATACATTTATTTCAGTATTAACAGTATTTTCTCAGTCAAATTCTAGTCCCTAGAAAATAACTCAACTGTGCATACATTTATTAGCCTGATACCAGTCGCTACTACTGCATTAAAGGCTGTACTTACATCATATGGGTAACAGCAGTGTTTTCTTAGTCAATTCCATTCCTAGAAAATATTACTGCACATACCTCATTTGCGGGGGACCCCGCATGCTATTCCCTTTTCTGAAGTTACCCTACTCCTCAGAATGTGCGAGAACAGCTAGTGGATCTTAGTTACGTCTGCTAAGATCATAGAAAAACGCAGGCAGATTCTTCTTCTAAATACTGCCTGAGAGAAAAAAACAGCACACTCCGGTGCCATTTTAAAATAATAAACTTTTGATTGAAGAATAATTAGGTAAAAAAAACTCCTATCTCCTCTCGCGACCTCCTCCTTTGTTGAGACTTGCAAGAGAATGACTGGATATGACATGTGAGGGGAGGAGCTATATAGCAGCTCTGCTTGGGTGATCCTCTTGCAACTTCCTGTTGGGGAGGAGAATATATCCCATAAGTAATGGATGACCCGTGGACTCTACACACTTAACAAGAGAAATATATATATATATATATATATATATATATATATATATATATATATATATATATATATATATATATATATATAAAAGTTAGCACAGAAGAAGGGCACTCTCAGGATTTGTAGAAAACAGAATGTTTTCTTTATTAACAGAACATTTAGTACATGGTACTGACCATGTACTAAATGTTCTGTGAATAAAGAAAACATTCTGCTTTCTACAAATCCTGAGAGTGCCCTTCTGTGCTAACTTCTATAATTATCTCCTACAAGGACTGCACCCAGGTCATGACTGCTCCACCTGGTTGGAGTGCTGGGCTACAAGCTATTTGACTTTCTGATATATATATATATATATATATATATATATATATATATATATATATATATATATATATATATATATATATATATATAGTCCACAGGGAGCACTCACTGTATACATTTTTCAATCTGTGTTTTTAATAAAGTGTTAACGTTTTCAGGGTTAAGTTTATATTTATTTAGTTAGGTTATCTTTTTGGGGGGGTTTAATGTTAGGGTGTAATTGTTTTATATTATGCAAAAAAAAACCTTTGTTTTAGGACAATGCCATAAAACATAATTTATGTAAGAACTTACCTGATAAATTAATTTCATATTGGCAAGAGTCCATGAGCTAGTGACATATGGGATATACAATCCTACCAGGAGGGGCAAAGTTTCCCAAACCTCAAAATGCCTATAAATACACCCCTCACCACACCCACAATTCAGTTTAACGAATAGCCAAGCAGTGGGGCGATAAAGAAAGGAGTAGAAAGCATCAACAAAGGAAATTTGGAAATAATTGTGCTTTATACAAAAAATCATAACCACCATAAAAAGGGTGGGCCTCATGGACTCTTGCCAATATGAAAGAAACAAATTTATCAGGTAAGTTCTTACATAAATTATGTTTTCTTTCATGTAATGGGCAAGAGTCCATGAGCTAGTGACATATGGGATATCAATACCCAAGATGTGTAGTCTTCCACTCAAGAGTCACTAGAGAGGGAGGGAATAAAAATAAAAAAAGCCATATTCCGTAGAAAAAATTAATCCACAACCAAAACAAAAATAAGTTTATTTCATCTTTGAAAGAAAAAACTTAAATCAAAAGCAGAAGAATCAAACTGAAACAGCTGCCTGAAGAACTTTTCTACCAAAAACTGCTTTCGAAGAATCAAATACATCAAAACGGTAGAATTTAGTAAATGTATGCAAAGAGGACCACGTTGCCGCTTTGCAAATCTGATGAACTGAAGCTTCATTCTTAAAAGCCCACGAAGTGGAAACTGATCTAGTAGAATGAGCTGTAATTCTCTGAGACGGGGCCTGACCCGACTCCAAATAAGCTTGATGAATCAAAAGTTTCAACCAAGAAGCCAAGGAACTAGCAGAAGCCTTCTGACCTTTCCTAGAACCAGAAAATAAAACAAATAGACTGGAAGTCTTCCTGAAATCTTTAGTAGCTTCCACATAATATTTCAAAGCTCTTACCACATCCAAAGAATGTAAGGATCTCTCCAAAGAATTCT
The DNA here is from genome assembly GCF_027579735.1 of Bombina bombina. NCBI lineage: Eukaryota > Metazoa > Chordata > Amphibia > Anura > Bombinatoridae > Bombina > Bombina bombina. The sequence continues at coordinate 119,997,314 of NC_069500.1, forward strand.
TAGGATTAGGACATAAGGAAGGGACAACAATTTCTCTACTAATGTTGTTAGAATTCACAACCTTAGGTAAAAATTCAAATGAAGTCCGCAAAACTGCCTTATCCTGATGAAAAATCAGAAAAGGAGACTCACAAGAAAGAGCAGATAGCTCAGAAACTCTTCTAGCAGAAGAGATAGCCAAAAGGAACAACAATTTCCAAGAAAGTAGTTTAATGTCCAAAGAATGCATAGGCTCGAATGGAGGAGCCTGTAATGCCTTCAGAACCAAATTAAAATTCCAAGGAGGAGAAATTGATTTAATGAAAGGCTTAATACGAACTAAAGCCTGTACAAAACAGTGAATATCAGGAAGTATAGCAATCTTTCTGTGAAATAAAACAGAAAGAGCGGAGATTTGTCCTTTCAAGGAACTTGCAGACAAACCCTTATCCAAACCATCCTGAAGGAACTGTAAAATTCTAGGAATTCTAAAAGAATGCCAGGAGAATTTATGAGAAGAACACCATGAAATGTAAGTCTTCCAAACTCTATAATAAATCTTTCTAGAGACAGATTTATGAGCTTGCAACATAGTATTAATCACTGAGTCAGAGAAACCTCTATGACTCAGAACTAAGCGTTCAATTTCCACACCTTCAAATTTAATGATTTGAGATCCTGATGGAAAAACGGACCTTGAGATAGTAGGTCCAGCCATAACGGAAGTGGCCAAGGCGGGCAACTGGACATCCGCACCAGATCCGCATACCAAAACCTGTGTGGCCATGCTGGAGCCACCAGCAACACAAAAGACTGTTCCATGATTATTTTGGAGATCACTCTAGGAAGGAGAACTAGAGGCGGGAAGATGTAAGCAGGATAACACCAAGGAAGTGTCAGTGCATCCACTGCTTCCGCCTGAACATCCCTGGACCTGGACAGGTATCTGGGAAGTTTCTTGTTTAGATGAGAGGCCATGAGATCTATCTCTGGAAGACCCCACATCTGAACAATCTGAGAAAACACATCTGGATGGAGAGACCACTCCCCTGGATGTAAAGTCTGGCGGCTGAGATAATCCGCCTCCCAATTGTCTACACCTGGGATATGCAGCGCAGAGATTAGACAGAAGCTGGATTCTGCCCAAGTAAGTATCCAAGATACTTCTTTCATAGCTTGGGGACTGTGAGTCCCACCCTGATGATTGACATAAGCCACAGTTGTGATATTGTCTGTCTGAAAACAAATGAACGGCTCTCTCTTTAGCAGAGGCCAAAACTGAAGAGCCCTGAAAATTGCACGGAGTTCAAAAATATTTATTGGTAATCTCGGCCCTTGTGCTGTCAGAGATCCCCAAACAGCTCCCTAACCTGAAAGACTCGCATCTGTTGATATCACAGTCCAGGTTGGCCGAACAAAAGAGGCCCCTTGATCCAAACGATGGTGATCTATGAGAGTGTCGTACATTGGGATTCAAGGATATTAATTGTGATATCTTTGTATAATCCCTGCACCATTGATTCAGTATGCAAAGCTGTAGAGGTCTCATGTGAAAATGAGCAAAGGGGATCGCGTCCGATGCTGCAGTCATGAGACCTAAAACTTCTATGCACATAGCCACTGAAGGGAATGACTGAGACTGAAGGTGCCGGCATGCTGCGACCAATTTTAAACATCTCTTGTCTGTTAGAGACAGAGTCATGGACACTGAATCTATCTGGAAACCTAAAAAGGTGACCCTTGTCTGAGGAATCAAGAAACTTGTAGGTAAATTGATCCTCCAACCATGTTTCCGAAGAAACAACACTAGTTGATTCGTGTGAGATTCTGCAGTATGTAAAGACTGAGCTAGTACCAAGATATCGTCCAAATAAGGAAACACCGCAATACCCTGTTCTCTGATTACAGATAGTAGGGCACCCAGAACCTTTGAAAAGATTCTTGGAGCTGTTGCTAGGCCAAATGGAAGAGCAACAAATTGGTAATGCTTGTCTAGAAAAGAGAATCTCAGAAACTGATAGTGTTCTGGATGAATCGGAATATGAAGGTATGCATCCTGCAAGTCTATTGTGGACATATAATGTCCTCGCTGAACAAAAGGCAGAATAGTCCTTATAGTCACCATCTTGAAAGCTGGTACTCTTACATAATGATTCAAAATTTTCAGATCTAGAACTGGTCTGAACAAATTTTCTCTCTTTGGTACAATGAATAGGTTTGAATAAAACCCCAAACCTTGTTCCTGAGGAGGAACTGGCATGATTACCCCTGAAGACTCCAGGTCTGAAACGCACTTCAGAAAAGCCTGAGCTTTTACTTGATTTACAGGGATGCGTGAGAGAAAAAATCTCACAGGAGGTCTTACTTTGAATCCTATTTGATACCCTTGAGAGACAATGCTCTGAATCCAATGATTTTGGACAGATTTTATCCAAAAATCCTTGAAAAACCTTAATATGCCCCCTACCAGCTGAGCTGGAATGAGGGCCGCACCTTCATGCGGACTTAGGGGCAGACTTTGGTATCCTAAATGGCTTGGATTTATTCCAATTTGAGGAAGGCTTCCAACTGAAAGCAGATTCCTTGGGAGGAGGATTGAGTTTTTGTTCCTTATTCTGACGAAAGGAACGAAAACGGTTAGAAGCCTTAGATTTACCCTTAGGTTTTTTATCCTTAGGCAAAAAAACTCCATTTCCTCCAGTGATAGTTGAAATAATAGAATCCAACTGAGAACCAAATAAATTATTATCTTGGAAAGAAAGAGATAGTAATCTAGATTTAGATGTCATATCAGCATTCCAAGATTTAAGCCACAAAGCTCTTCTATCTAATACAGCTAAAGACATGTATCTAACATCAATTTTGATAATATCAAAAATGGCATCACAAATAAAATTATTAGCATGTTGCAGTAAGCGAGTAATGCTAGATATGTCAGGATCCAATTCTCGTTGCGCTAAATTCTCCAACAAAAAAGTTGAGGCAGCCGCAACATCAGCCAAAGATATAGCAGGTCTGAGAAGATGACCTGAATATAAATAGGCCTTCGTTAGAAAGGATTCAAGCTTCCTATCTAAAGGATCGTTAAAGGAAGTACTATCTTCCATAGAAATAGTGGTACGTTTAGCAAGAGTAGAAATAGCCCCATCAACTTTGGGGATTTTTTCCCAAAACTCTATAGATTTTGCTGGTAAAGGATACAATTTTTTTAAACCTTGAAGAAGGAATAAAAGAAGTACCTGGCTTATTCCATTCCCTAGAAATCATATCAGAAATAGCCTCAGGAATAGGAAAAACCCCTGGGGAAACCACACGTTTATTAGACTGAACGTCAATAGGACTGGTTACCCCAATATCCAAAGTAATTAACACTTCTTTTAATAAAGAACGCATATACTCTATTTTAAATAAATAAGTAGATTTGTCAGTGTCAATGTCTGAGGAAGGATCTTCTAAATCAGATAGATCCTCATCAGAAGAGGATAAATTATTATGTTTCTGGTCATTTGAAATTTTATCAGCTAAATGAGAAGTTTTAAAAGACCTTTTACATTTATTAGAAGGTGGAAATGCAGACAAAGCCTTCAGAATAGAACTAGAAACAAATTCTTTAAAATTTACAGGTATATCATGTACATTAGAAGTTGAAGGAACTGCAACTGGCAATGTACTATTACTGATGGAAACACTATCTGCATGTAAAAGTTTATCATGACAACTATTACAAATGACATTTGGTGGAATAATTTCTACACTTTTACAACAAATGCACTTAGCTTTGGTAGAACCGATGTCAGGCAGCAATGTTCCAGCAGAAACTTCTGAGGCAGGATCAGATTGGGACATCTTGCTCAATGTAAGAGAAAAAACAACATATAAAGCAAAATGATCTATTTCCATATATGACAGTTTCAGGAATGGGAAAAAATGCAAAGCATAGGCCTCTGATAGAGAAAAAAACAGAGGCAAACATCCATGGGGTATTGAAATAATGAAAAAAATATGGCGCCAAGTATGACGCACAACGTAACGTAAACGTTTTTGGCACCAAAAATAACCAGAAATGACACACTCGCGTCACTAATGACGCCGCCGTGTGAAAGGTCTCGGCGTCACGTATGACGCCGGAAATGACGAAGTTGCGTCATAAACGTCTTTTTCTGCACCAAAATATTTAAAATTTAGCATTTGACGCACTTGCGGGCCTAATACCCGCAATAGCAAGAAGTAGTCAATTGAAAAAAAGACAAACCCCAGGTAAGAAAAAAAAATTCTTAAAATGTTTAAATTCCCCAAATATGAAACTGACAGTCTGCTGAAGGAAATGCATGAACCTGACTCATGGCAAATATAAGTACAATACATATATTTAGAACTTTATATAAATGCATAAAGTGCCAAACCATAGCTGAGGTGTCTTAAGTAATAAAAAACATACTTACCAAAAAGACACCCATCCACATATAGCAGATAGCCAAACCAGTACTGAAACGGTTATCAGTAGAGGTAATGGAATATGAGCGTATATTGTCAATCTGAAAAGGGAGGTAGAAGATGAATCTCTACAACCAATAGAGAACCTATGAAATAGAACCCCGTGAGGAAAACCATTGCATTCAATAGGTGATACTCCCTTCACATCCCTCTGACATTCACTGTACTCAGAGGAATCTGGCATCAATAATGCTGAGAAGCGCATATCAACGTAGAGATCTTAGCACAAACTTACTTCACCACCTCCATAGGAGGCAAAGTTTGTAAAACTGAATTGTGGGTGTGGTGAGGGGTGTATTTATAGGCATTTTGAGGTTTGGGAAACTTTGCCCCTCCTGGTAGGATTGTATATCCCATACGTCACTAGCTCATGGACTCTTGCCAATTACATTAATGAAAATTGGGTTTAGTATCCCTTAAAGTTAAAACCCTTTAAGATATGATTGTAATGAAATGGTCAATGATGTGTCAAATAAAAAAATATTCTTCCTTGCGTACCTTGCTTGTGAAGCTGAAAGCATTTGCCACAAAAAAAAAGAAATACCAAAACAAGGGGTCACAATCATGAAAGAAAACAATGTGGGTTTAGTATCCCTTTAATATCACTAGTGACACTACAATGCTATGTGTTTATCCCCCACAATTGAGTTAAACATTGTTTATGTACTGTATAGGAGCTGCAGAGAACTGCTTGTTTTGAGAAAAACTGCAGCTGATCCAAGCAGCATTGCTAGTTACAGAGCTGGGTGCATGTAATTTTAAGAGTAACGGTGTCCATTTATGAAGCTTCAAACAGATGTGCTTTATGCGACTCAAAACGAGTATCACCAGATGCTAATTCCTATTGTACATACATATCGTAAAGTTGTCTATTCCTCATCTTTAGCTCCTTCCTACTGTGTTGTAAAATAGAAAATCATATTGTTGGTCTGGATGCTACACTGTAAAAAGCTCAGATCACATTTGCTGTATATGAACTTAGAGGATGTTTGTTTCATGATTAGATATATTGATCACATATCTTATTTTCTCTTTGTTCCTTCACGATTTGTGTTATTTGAATTAGCTTTTTTTATATCTGAAAAATAAAACCATTTCACTTAAACATATATATGAACAATCAACTCAAACTACAGAAAGAAGAGAGAATTGGTATTATACAAATAGTATCATCTGCATTCACATGTGTTTAAAAAACATTTTTTTCCTTCCTCTGGGAGGCCTTGTTCTGAAACCTATCCAGTAACCCTGAGAAACTATACTTAGAACCCAGGGAACCAGAACAGACTGAAACCAAGCTTCATGAAAACAAGCAACCTGCACCTATCACCTATCAGGGTCAGGAGTCGCAACTTTATGCAGACTTGAAAGTAGGGGTACATTTTTTGGACGGTTTAAGCCTGTTCCAGTTACAACTTGGCTTCCAGGCGGGGACAGAGGGACCTTGCTTTTGAGAGGAGTAATTATATTTTTTCCCCCTGTTCTGGCAAAAGGAACAAAAATTATTTGAAGCTTTAAATATACCCTCTGGACATCTTGTCCTGAGGAAGAAAAGCTCCTTTACCTCAAGTAACAGTAGAAATTATTGAATACAAATCAGCACCAAACAATTTCTTGCCCTGAAAAGAAAGATAAAAGTCTGGATTTAGACACCATCGGCAAGATTACATATACGGCATAGGTTTCAGCACAACTGCTGAAACCCATGCTGCCGGTAAGTTCACCTCGCACATCGGGTTAATAACATATACAAACGCCTGCAGATCATATACTGCCGTAACTCGGATAGACTGGCGGGGTACAGAAATGTGCGGAAATATCACCTAAGTAAAAAACATAAAAGTTTTAAACACCCGTAAAAGTCTAACCCGCCACGTCAAAACCCTGCAACTACTAATAAAATGTATTAACCTCCAAACTGTCACCCCCCACAAAGCAATCTGCCTATTTAAACTATTAACCCATAATCCGCCAACCCTCACATCGCAATCTAGCTAATAAATGTATTAACCCCTAATCCGCCATCCTCCCACAACTAAAAGTACTTATGAACACTCTTAACCCCTAAATCGCCATCCCCCCTCAACAAAGTATTAATCTAATCACTAAGCCCCCTAACCTAATACCCCCTAGTTAACACCAATTACACACAAAAAAAGACTACCTCCCTAAACAATTAATTAAAAATTACCAAAATATTTTTTTTTAACATTACATTAAAAAAAACAAAAACCTAAGATTAAATTAAAATAAAAAATCTAATATTACAAAAAATAAAAAAATCTAAATGATCCAAAATATTTTTTTTTAAACCTAATCTAATACCCCTATAAAAACAAAAAAGCCACCCCAAAATAAAAACACCTCCTAAGCCAACACTAATCTTCCAATAGCCCTTAAAAGAGACATTTGTAGGGCATTGCCATGAAGAAAGTAACTCTTTTTTAGTAAAACAAACCTCCCCCTAAAAAATTTGTATCTACCCATTGCCCCTAAAGGGGAATTTGTATGGGCAGCTCTTTTGCCAACAATTAAAAAATGAAAAAAGCCCTAATCTAAAAAAAAAACAAAAAAAAAACAACAACAAAAAAAAACACCCAAAACAAAACTAAAACTAACCCCAAAAAATGTACCACCATTCCTGAAGTCCGGACATCCATCTTCCAGACGGAACAAAGTCTTCATCCAGGCGGCGAAGATCTTCTTCCAGGGCGGCACCATCTTCATCCCGGTGGTGCAGGAGCGAAACAGGACATCCGATGTGAAGGGTCCTCTTCATGCGATCGTCCAGCGCACAATGAAGATTGAATGCAAGGTAGGATGAGAGCTGCTTAAATCCTATTGGAATTCAGGCCACCTGGATGAAGATGGAAGATGGAAGATGGTGCCAACCTGGAAGATCTTCGCCGCCTGGATGAAGACTTTGTTCCTCCTGGAAGAAGATGGATGTCTGGACTTCAGGAATGGTGAGTACATGTTTTCTGGTTAGTGTTACTTTTTTTTTTTTTAGATTAGGGCTTTTTTTATTTTTTAATTGACAGCAAAAGAGCAGATTGCCCTTTTAAGGGCAATGCCCATACAAATGCCCCTTTAGGATGGATTAGATTTTTTTTTAGAGTTAGGTCTTTTTTATTTTGAGGGTTTGGGTGGGTGGGGGTTTTTACTGTTATGGGTTAATTCGTTATGTAAAAGAGCTGATTTCTTCAGGGAAAAATTTCTTTTTAAGGGCTATTGGTAGTTTAGTGTTAGCTTAGGGGGTGTTTTTTTTAATTAATTGTTTAGGGAGATAGTCTTTATTTTATGTTGGGGTTAATTTAGAGGGTAATTAGGTTAGATGGCTAAGTGATTAAATGAATACTTTGAAAAGTGGGGGGATGGCGGTTTAGGGGTTTATAGTTTTAATAAGTAGTTTGCGATGTGGGGGGTTAGCAGATTAGGGGTTAATAGTGTTAATAGGTAGATTGCGTTGTTGGGGGTTTTGCGTATTAGGGTTTAATAGGTAGTTTGTGTTGTTGGGGGGTTGGCGGATTAGGGTTAAATAGTTTTAATAGGTAGTTTGCGATGTGATGGTTGACGGATTAGGGGTTAATAGTGTTAATAGATAGATTGTGTTGTGGGGAGTTGGCAGATTAGGGGTTAATAGTGTAATTAGATACTATGCAATTTGGGGGTTGGTAGATATGGGGTTAATACATTTATTAGTTATTGCGGTGGGGGGGTGGCGGTTTAGAGGTACATATTGCACATGCGTTAGGTGTTTGTTAAGACTTCCAGGGAGTTATGATGCTCATACTCAGTGCAAGGCTTGCATATGTGATTGAGCCCCATATCAGCAGACCAAGACTAACCATAAAGCTCTTCTGTAAAGAATTGTCAAAGACATACTCTTAGCACACCCTTACATATGATCAACCATTTGGCTGTGTGCTTTATTTATTGCTGTTAGCTACTTAGTTGGGCAACCGTTTCACAATAGGATAGCACAGATTTGCCACAATTGGCTACTTTTGTGTCAAGTTAGCACCAATATACATTATACAAGCGGACCTAGCCCATGTTAAGTGAACACACATGCAATGTACCTTTGTTTAACCTCTTGTGTGCCATATATCTTCTAATCCTACTACCAACCATATATTCACAGGAATCAATTGCTCTTTTAAAATTGGGGGCCTGTTTACTCTTGAATACACTAGCTTAATTCATGAATTGATTTTTTTGTTGCTATAATCAATTTGAGTTACTCTTTATTCACACTATTGGAGTTCCTCTTGTAACAATAAACTCACAGTACAATGCAACATCAGTCATACTGTTTTATTACTTACTAGTGGCTAAGTTGTATTCAAATAGTATTATACAAACTGTGGACAGGACAACATTTGCACTTATATTAACTCTTTGTGTACCACAGTTCTAAATAATTGTGTCACAAACATACTCAATGCTATTTATACTTTACCTATTCCCAATTATAAGTGAATCTCTATATCAAGTATATCAGTACTATAAACTGATACTTAGCATATCGTACTGTTGTTCTGTATCACTTGTACTTCCTAATAACGGATAAGTGGCTTCATACTACATAAGTCAAATCTCTGTCTGTAATATACCAGAGTTTGATTATATGGCAATATCTACTTTCAGTAATACATGAGCCCCCTCTTGTTAATGGTATACTACCTCATGAGTTGGAGTTACTATTAACGTAATTCAACCCAATATTATGGGATATATTCATTTGTGAATACTAGCTATTATTGCCAGCTACTTTTTCTCTCATAATATTAATCTATTGGATATATTACTGTGAGACAACTGATGCTATATTGATAGCATCCATCTTATTTTCACTCGCTGATTTGCCCCCCATTCGTAGTTTTAATCTGTATGTTTGTGTGTGGTTTTAGTTTTATTATTTGTTAAAAGTTATATTTTATTTTTTCCACTATCTGACCCATCTTGTCATACACTTTAACATGTCATTTGTTCTCTGTGATATGTTACATATTCATTGGGATTAACCCACCCTTTAGGACTCAGGAGTGCTATTACTGTATACTTTTTTGTGGAGGGTTCTTTACTCTCCACAAGCTTTGTCAATACTCTTAGCACAGTTAATCAATTTCAACAGGTCAAAAAAAACTTCAATAGCAGAATCATTAGAAAATTGCTCAGAAAGACTATTTAACCAAATGGTAGAAGCAGCAGTCACAACAGCAATAGAGGCTAAATAACCTACTTGCAAAAAAGCCCAAAGGAATGGTAGAAATGGCCCTATCCACTTTAGGGACAGTTTCCCAAAGCTCAATATTAGAAGCAGATAGAGGATACATTTTCTTAAAACTTGCAGAAGGATTAAAAGTGACTACCTGGCTTAGACCATTCCCTAGAGACTATCACAGAGACAGCATCAGGGAAAACCCCAGAGGACTTGACCATGGATTTATAAAATTAATCTAAACTATTTATAGGATCATTAACCCTTAAAGCAAGCAATCTCTACTTTTAAAGAGAACAAACATATTCAATTTTAAACAAAAAGAATGAACGGATGAAGTCCTAAACTCCAGGAACAAAATCTGTAGAAAAGGAACAAACAGAAAAAGCAGTAATACCCTTAGACATCATTAACCGACATGGCCTAAGGTATTCTTTGTTACACTGACACACAACTCTACTTCTCCTTTGCTCCAGATACTACAGACCCAGCATGCCACAAAAGCAGTTGCTTAACAGACCTCATAGAATAGATGAATGCTAGCTGTCTCAAAGTGAACCCGGACAAAACAGAGTTACTCTTGGTGAAGGGACCACGGGCATCAAAAATATCCCATGACCTCCCAACTGGCCTGGAGCTTGGAGGCTCTGAACTCGTTAGTTCAGCAAAGGTACGAAACCTCGGAGTGCTGATTGACGCTGGACTATCTTTTAAAAAGCAGATATCCTCCGTAATAAAAACATAATTTATGCTTACCTGATAAATGTATTTCTTTCCGGATATGGTGAGTCCACAGAATCATCAATTACTAGTGGGAATATCACTCCTGGCCAGCAGGAGGCGGCAAAGAGCACCACAGCAAAGCTGCTATATATATGTCACTTCCCTTACCCATAACCTCCAGTCATTCAGCCGAAGGGAAAATGGAAAAGATGATAACACAAAGGTGTAGAGGTGCCTGACTATCTTAAAATAAAGGGTGGGCTGTGGACTCACCATATCCGGAAATAAATAAATGTATTAGGTAAGCAGAAATTATGTTTTCTTTCCTAAGATATGGAGAGTCCACTGAATCATCAATTCCTAGCGGGAACCAATACCCTAGCTAGAGGACACAGATGATTAGGGAGGGACAAGACAGGTAACCTAAATAGAACGCACCACTGCATGAAGAACCTTTCTCCCAAAAGAAGCCTCAGCTGAGACAAAAATATCAAATTTTGAAAAAACATGCAGAGAGGACCAAGTTGCAGCCTTGCAAATCTGTTCTACAGAAACTTCCTTCTTGAAAGCCCAAGAAGAAGGGACAGCCCTAGTGAAATGAGCTGAAATTCTCTCAGGAGGCTGCTCTCCAGCAGTCTCATAAACCAAACGCATTATACTACTCAACCAAAGAGAAGTAGCTGAAGCTCTCTGACCTTTATGTTTCCCAGAGAAACAAACAGCAAACTGGCGACAATCCTTAGTCGCCTGTAGATAAAAGATAAAAGCATGCACATCAAAGTTGTGCAAAAAATGTTCCTTATGAGAAGAAAGATAAGAACACAGAGAAGGAACAGCAATTCTCTGATTAATATATCTATCCAAAACCACTTAGAAAGAAAACCTAACTAGTATGAATAACCACCTTAACTGCATGAAAGATAAGATAAGGCAAATCACACTGCAAAACTGAAAGCTCCACCATCACAGCCCAGTCCAAGCAAACACTAATTCTAGCCTTAATGGATGACCAGAGATAGCTGGAGCTCACCCTGTTCGTTTAAAACCCTCCTTTCATTTTATCTTACCTTATCTTACCTACCATATTCCCATTCCCTTCTCCCACCTATTGTGGAGCCTGGAGACACCAAAACGACAGAGTTGGTCAAGGCCAGGTCCTTCGGTGGGGGGACGGGTGGAGAGACGGTGACTTTCCTGAGCTTTGAACATGATTCCCTACTGAGAAGAAGCATATCTAACATTTATTTAAGCAGCTGACAGGTCTTTTCCCGTTATTTTTCCCATTTTTTCCCTTTTCATTTTAATTTAATTTTTATGTGTCTGTTTTCTCTTTATTTTTAAGATGTTTAGTAGAATTTTTATGGTCTGTTTATCTCGTTTAAATGACACCCATCCAGACAAGACTAAAATTCACAACAAACAATGGACATAAGCAGCCTCTTGGTTGGGGACAAATATGAACTCTTGTTTCGGTGCTGTTTCTAAAGCAAAAGTTATAACGTGTAAAGAAGTACTGTACAAGACATGTGTAAAGTATTGCTATTGTTTAATAAAACTCTTACAAATAAAAAAAAAAAAAACAGAGCTCCGAGACTCTCCAAGCAGAAAAGATAGCAATGAGAAACAAAACCTTCCAAAATAACTTAATATCTATGGAAAGTAAAGGCTCAAACAGAGCCTACTGCAAAACTTTAAGAACAAGGGCAAAAACCCTAAGGGGAGCAACCGACAAACACAGGCCTGATGTAGACCAGTGCCTGACAAAAAGATTGCACATCTGGCACTTCCACCAGATGCTTATGAAGCAAAAAAGACAATGCAGAAAACTGACCCTTCAGGGTACTGACTGACAAACCCTTCTCCAGACCACCCTGGAGAAAGGATAAAAAAAAATATAGAAACCCCCCCAGCTTAGACAAAACTAAGCATCCAATCTTCAAGCAGTCAGCTTCAGAGACTTAGATGTAGGAAAAGACCAAGAATCAGAAGTCCTTCCTCAGAGGTAGTCTCCAAGGTGGAGAGACGACATTTCCACTAGGTCTGCATACCAGATCCTGCAAGGCCACCCAGGGGCTAATAAAATCACCACCGCTCTCATCTGAAAATACGAGTAATGACTTGTGGAAAGAGAACAAGCAGAGGAAAAAGGTATGCAAGACTGAAATCCAAGAAAAAAACGTCAGAACATCTATCAGGACGGTCTGCGGATCACATGACCATAAACCGTACTTTCGAAACTTGGTGTTCTGTCGAAATGTCCACAGAAGCCAACTCCTGAAACCCCCCATGTGAGGGTCTAGCTAAAGAACACTTCCAGATGGAAATGCTCACTCCCCAGGATGAATTATCAGTCTGTTTAGAAGTCCGATTCCCAATTGTCCACCCCTGGAAAGTGAATGACCGACAGCAAATGTGAGCTTCCTCCCACTGAACAATCCAAGTCACCTCCTACATGGCTAAGGAACCCCTAAGTTCCTCCCTAATGGTTGATATAAACCCCAGAGGTGATATTTTCTGACTGGAACCAAGCTAGGGACGACTGAGATGAAGTCATCAGAGCATTGTGAATTGCTCTCAACTCCAAGATGTTTAAAGAGGAGAGCAGACACTTCAGAGTCCATAATCCTTAAAGACCCAGACAGCTTACCAGCCCAGCAGGTTGGCATCCATGTTCACATCACCCAGGAATATCTCCAGAAACACACGCCCGGAGATAGATACTCCTGAAAAAATACTACGGAAGAAAGTCTCTTGTCATCTGAACTAAATCTATCTTTAAGACAGATCCGAAAGTTCTAGATGTCATGGAAAATAGCAAAAGGGATGTCATGAATGGAATACCATCAGACCAATTCCCTCCATACACAGGGTCACAGAAAAGTGGAGAAAAATCAAATGCAGCTAAATCCAAACTCCCAACCTCCTGGTTGCAAGATGGTTACCAATTAAACTTTCTTTTGGCCAGACAGAAGACTGCAGAGTGGGGAAAAGGAATAAATCCTTGATTTTTTGATCTCTTAAAGACATCTCCTAGATAAAGAATCAAATAAAGGTCTAAGCATACCGCACATGGTGTTCCCAGGTGGTCTGCCATCCAGGTACTGACCAGACCTGACCCTGCATAACTTCCGAGATCAAACAAAATCGGGTGCATTCAGGGTATTGTGGCGGTAGTCCCAAATAAATTACCCTTGTGGATAGAACAAGGGAACTCTTCTCCAGATTAATTTCCCATCCCCGGAAAAGAAGATTGGACAAGATCTCTTAAAAGAGAGTTAGCTCAAAGTCAGGATGATACCTGAACTATATATTATACAGAAAAACACACTTGCAATATCCCAAGACCTAAATGTCTTACTGGGATAGCGCAAACTAAGAAAACTAGAGAAGATTCAGATTAAGGAAACAATAAATCTCTCAGGTCTAAGTTTGTTATGAACAGGCCTTCTAGAAACAAAGAAGAAAGGATACTACTTTGAAGGACAGAATCTGAAATATATGAGGTAAACACCTATATTCCGTTCCCAAACTGGGACTGCAACTGTCACTCCCAGAGATGAAGACCCTGAATCCAGTTCAAGGAATGCCTCTCATTCACTTGGATTGCAGATACTCTAGAAAGAGAAATCTGCCCCTGGGAGGTAAACTTAGATTGGACTTGAAAAGGCATGACCCAAACAAAGTCTCATCCTTAAAAGGAGACACGAGAAGCGTGTATTTGGAGGAAACAGAAAGAATTTAATCTGCAACTGCAGAACTATAAAGTCTAGGCTATACCACTAAACAGGTAGGCTTCTCAGCTGACCATAAATTTCAGCCACATTGCCCGGCCGCTAGTACAGCAAGTCTAAGAAGATAAGACACTGCTCTAAATGAACAATTAAACCTCCAGCTTCTTACCTATGTCAGAAAGAAAACTAGATTATCTCCGCAGAGATCTAAGTTCTCTGATTAAAAGTAGAAAGTTCCCTTCTACTAAAGACACTGTGCATTTCAAGAGAGATAGCGACAGGAAATCCTAAAAAGGACGTGTGACAGGGAGAAATATCCCCAGATTCTCTATAAAAATCCTGTGAACATCTCACAGCATGTCTAGAACCCTTCCAGAGAGGAAAGAAAAATATAGAACTGATAAAGTTCACAAAACTCCAAAGGAAAGACGATAGGGATCGGTGTCATCCAGTCAGCCAAGACCTCCTGACAAAATAAGAGGCTTTGAAACAAACAACTAAAGGATACCACTTCAGTAACAGATGAAGGAATTATACTGTCCAGATCTGAGATTTCAGCCTCAGAAACTACCGGCAAATCCTCCTCACTAACTTGGAAGAAGACAAACCTGCGTAGTAGCATGTGGAGCACAAACCCTCTTATCTGAGAATTAAAATGTCCTCTTGCCTTTTCCCTGAAGTAAAGGAAAACAGACCAAGCCACAGATACCGCAGAAGATACCTGAGCTTGCAACTTCTGTAAGCAAATACACTCCTCCAGGAGATTGAGAGGAACCACAGGGCACAGTAAAAATAAATGTCTAAACCAATTCTTAGTTGAGCAAGCCTTCCACACAACTTCAGCATCAGAAGAAGGAATTATACTGCCTAAATCCAAAATTTCAACCTCAGATTCACCAGAAGAATCTTCATCCTCAGACTTCTGAGATGAAATACTTTAATTAGCCACTTCAGGATCAGAAACCTTACTTACTGTTTCTTTAAATTTCCTTTTGCGTTTTCCCTGCAGCATGGGAAAAGCAGTCAGCGCCTCAGATACTGCAGAATATACCTGGCAGTAATATCTTGCAAAATAACTCCAGACGGAGCATGAGAGGAAACGCAGGGCACTGCATGTGCAGATGAATAGGATTGGGAAGCTTGAGGAGAAAGCTGAAGCACATCTGAAACAGGAGGATCCTGAACAGCATCTGCCATAGCTAATGATGGCTCAGGGTCAAAAAGTCTATTTCTATAAGCTAAAGTACTTTCAATACATGAAGAACAAAAATGTACTGGGGGTTCCACCTGGGCATCAAAACATAAGCTACAGGTAACATCCTGCACAGCCTCTTGATCCATAAAACAAAAAGAAGCAAATAAAAAAAAAACTTTCTTTTTTTCTTAATCTTTTGACAAAGGATATAATACAGAACCAAAAAAACGTTCTTAAATAAATGTTCCCTTTGAATTTACAAAATCAAGAAAACATACCCCAGGCAACACACTACACCTCATCAGAATTACTGAGGATCCCTACCTGTCCTGCAACCCGCAGCAAACTGAGGAAAAAAACGATTCCGTTAACAATCCGGATTTCCAGAGAAGCAAAAAAGAAGCCTTCTAAAAAGCAGAGCCATCTGAAATATGGGCACCTCACTCTTACAGAAAGTAAAAAAAAGCGCAAAAAAACTGACATCACAGAATCAGAACCTCCCTAAAAGGGGTGGTCCAACAGCTGACAAAAAAAGCAATTTTTTAATTTTTATTTTTAAAAAACTTTCTTGAAAAACAGGCTTAAAAACAAACAATAAAACCCCCCAAAAAAGTACATAATCCGTTACTAAAAATGGATCCTCACTGAACCATCAATAAAATAAATAACTCCTCCACTAACAGTGACTGCAAAAACTGCCATAAAAACCTGCACACTGACAGGAATAATAAAAAACGTCCCCCTGCAGCGTTTCAGCTGAATAAGTGCCAAATTTTTCCCTGCTACATAGAAAAATAAAACTGGCATTTACCTCAATATTTATCTGTCTGGTAGCAGGACAGCTCACTTGGTTTGAGAGGATGCCATCCCTCACATGGACCTGTGGAAATACAGAAAGACTGAATAAACTTCTAAAATCTATATAGGGCAGCAAAACGCAGTGAGGATTGTACCCCACAAGTTCCCAATTGCTTAAAAGTCACCATTGCCATACTGAGGAGACTGACATGGGCTAAGGCTAGACCCTTTAGAAGGATCAGAGTAAACCTACTCTGCTTTAAAATAAAAAAATCTTGATTGTAGATCAGACACCAAAACTTCACCTCCTCCTTGCACTGCAGGCAAAGAGAATGACTGGGGGTTATGGGTAAGGGAAGTGACATATATAGCAGCTTGGCTGTAGTGCTCTTTGCCTCCTCCTGCTGGCCAGAAGTGATATTCCCACTAGTAATTGATGATTCCATGGACTCACCATATCTTAAGAAAGAAATATGCCTACTTTCATCTGAAAAACATAGCCAGGATACAACACTTAATTCCACCGGATGATATGCCAACAATAATCCATACATTTGTATCCTCTAGGCTAGATTACTGCCTCCCAAAAAAAGAACATCGCCTTCAGACGGTACAAAACGCAGCAGCCAGACTACTGACCAATCAAACTCCTTCCTGCCACATAACACCTGTTCTCCACTCCCTGCATTGGCTTCCAATTAAATGGCGAACATATTTTGCCGACCTTCAAAGCCTTAAACAACCAAGGCCCACAGTACCTGAAAAAGCTTTTGACACCCTACATCCTATCCCGCTCACTTAGGTCAGCCAACACATCCCTCCTCTAAGTGCCAAGAATAAGGACAAACTCAGGCTTCGGAGCATTCGGCCATGCTGCCCCTACTTTCAGGAACTCTTTACCATGCGCAATCAGAGGCACCGTCCTTACAGACTTTAAAAAAAAAGCTAAAGACCCACCTGTTCCATTAGGCATTCAGTCCGCTTATCTAACCTTCAGAAACTCCTAACTTTTATGTCTTCTGTTGGTATATTTGTAAAGTGCTTTGAGTCTCACAGGGAGAAAAGCGCTATATAAATCGCAAATTATTATTATTATTATATTTATTATTAAAAGCAAGTGCAATATTAAACTGGTCTGAATCCATTACAACATTTCAGCATGTCACCTAAATGAGATGGAGGTAAGACCTCAGCTTTTTTTTTTTTTTACAATAAACACCATTAACACTGGTAGGAAAGTGTTCTGGAGGCCCAGAATCAGAAGCCTCCATTATTGCAAAAATCTACAACATAGAAAAAAGTATAAAGAGTTAACTCCCCCACCCCCCACAAAAAAAGTTGCCTCCTCCAAGAAAGCTTGCTTGAGAGCAGAAATGGAAGCAGTGTCAGAAGTTTCAGTAATTACTAAAAGGTTTAAAGCCTTGGGAAAAAACAGGCTGTGAACAGTTGTACGTTTGTTGCAGACAGATTGAGCATACCAAAAAGCACAAGCTCTTTAAAAACTTACTAGGCTAAAGCACGCTAATCCAAAACCAGGATACGAGCAGAAAACAGCCGATGGCTAGTTAGCGCACCAAGGAATTAGGGAACCCGTGCAAAAACCGATGTGTTAAAAATTAAAGTAGTGCGGCAAAACCTGAAGTGCACACAAACCCAAGGGCTTACGTGTGCTATGATGCGCACCGACCCGAAGGATGCGCACAGGAAAAAAAAGAACGCTCTGTGAGCGCCCAAAACCAGACACGCGCTAAAAACTTAAAGGGGAATAACATAATAAAATAATAATTATGTCCCAAGGATATATATATATAATAAAAAACAGAATTTATGTTTACCTGATAAATTACTTTCTCCAACGGTGTGTCCGGTCCACGGCGTCATCCTTACTTGTGGGATATTCTCTTCCCCAACAGGAAATGGCAAAGAGCCCAGCAAAGCTGGTCACATGATCCCTCCTAGGCTCCGCCTACCCCAGTCATTCGACCGACGTTAAGGAGGAATATTTGCATAGGAGAAACCATATGGTACCGTGGTGACTGTAGTTAAAGAAAATAAATTATCAGACCTGATTAAAAAAACCAGGGCGGGCCGTGGACCGGACACACCGTTGGAGAAAGTAATTTATCAGGTAAACATAAATTCTGTTTTCTCCAACATAGGTGTGTCCGGTCCACGGCGTCATCCTTACTTGTGGGAACCAATACCAAAGCTTTAGGACACGGATGAAGGGAGGGAGCAAATCAGGTCACCTAAATGGAAGGCACCACGGCTTGCAAAACCTTTCTCCCAAAAATAGCCTCAGAAGAAGCAAAAGTCCGCCACCCGCTTGGGTATAGGAAAAGCTTCTGGGAGCCCCGGGACCTCTAGGAACTTGTCCATTTTACATAGTTTCTCTGGGATGACCAACTTGTCACAATCATCCAGAGTGGATAATACCTCCTTAAGCAGAATGCGGAGATGTTCCAACTTAAATTTAAACGTAATCACATCAGGTTCAGCTTGTTGAGAAATGTTCCCTGAATCAGTAATTTCTCCCTCAGACAAAACCTCCCTGGCCCCATCAGACTGGGTTAGGGGCCCTTCAGAACCATTATTATCAGCGTCGTCATGCTCTTCAGTATCTAAAACAGAGCAGTCGCGCTTACGCTGATAAGTGTTCATTTTGGCTAAAATGTTTTTGACAGAATTATCCATTACAGCCGTTAATTGTTGCATAGTAAGGAGTATTGGCGCGCTAGATGTACTAGGGGCCTCCTGAGTGGGCAAGACTCGTGTAGACGAAGGAGGGAATGATGCAGTACCATGCTTACTCCCCTCACTTGAGGAATCATCTTGGGCATCATTGTCATTGTCACATAAATCACATTTATTTAAATGAATGGGAATTCTGGCTTCCCCACATTCAGAACACAGTCTATCTGGTAGTTCAGACATGTTAAACAGGCATAAACTTGATAACAAAGTACAAAAAACGTTTTAAAATAAAACCGTTACTGTCACTTTAAATTTTAAACTGAACACACTTTATTACTGCAATTGCGAAAAAACATGAAGGAATTGTTCAAAATTCACCAAATTTTCACCACAGTGTCTTTAACCCTTAAAATAACGGAACCGGAGCCGTTTTTAACTTTAACCCCTTTACAGTCCCTGGTATCTGCTTTGCTGAGACCCAACCAAGCCCAAAGGGGAATACGATACCAAATGACGCCTTCAGAAAGTCTTTTCTAAGTATCAGAGCTCCTCTCACATGCGACTGCATGTCATGCCTCTCAAAAACAAGTGCGCAACACCGGCGCGAAAATGAGGCTCTGCCTATGATTTGGGAAAGCCCCTAAAGAATAAGGTGTCTAAAACAGTGCCTGCCGATATTATTATATCAAAATACCCAGAATAAATGATTCCTCAAGGCTAAATATGTGTTAATAATGAATCGATTTAGCCCAGAAAAAGTCTAGTGTCTTAATAAGCCCTTGTGAAGCCCTTATTTACGATCTTAATAAACATGGCTTACCGGATCCCATAGGGAAAATGACAGCTTCCAGCATTACATCGTCTTGTTAGAATGTGTCATACCTCAAGCAGCAAGAGACTGCTCACTGTTCCCCCAACTGAAGTTAATTGCTCTCAACAGTCCTGTGTGGAACAGCCATGGATTTTAGTGACGGTTGCTAAAATCATTTTCCTCATACAAACAGAAATCTTCATCTCTTTTCTGTTTCTGAGTAAATAGTACATACCAGCACTATTTCAAAATAACAAACTCTTGATTGAATAATAAAAACTACAGTTAAACACTAAAAAACTCTAAGCCATCTCCGTGGAGATGTTGCCTGTACAACGGCAAAGAGAATGACTGGGGTAGGCGGAGCCTAGGAGGGATCATGTGACCAGCTTTGCTGGGCTCTTTGCCATTTCCTGTTGGGGAAGAGAATATCCCACAAGTAAGGATGACGCCGTGGACCGGACACACCTATGTTGGAGAAATATATACTGTATATATAAATGGCCAAGAAGGCTTATAGTATGCCAAATGTTTTAAAACAATATTTACCAATATACACGCAACTTCTAGGAAAGCAGTAGTAAGCCATGAAATAAGAATAAGAGTATACTGAAGACCATGTCTGTAAATAGACTAAGCAGCCAATCAGAATGCTAGTCGCAGGACTTCCAAGGGCGTGTGCATCTGGCATTTGCACGCACAGTCATGTTATTTTCCTATTCAGTTTAAGGAAGTTTACTATAAAATCTCATGAGATCACAGCAAAGCAATGCATGACCTCAATAATGCTTAGCCATTTTTGTTCAACTTGCAGCTAGACAGTATCTGAAGTATAACTATTCACAGAGCACTTACTCTGGTGAGCTGAATAAATTTTGAGGTAAAATATCTTCCTTTTTTACATAGAGATGCTCAGCTTTTTATAGTTATATTATGCTTAATCACTTGAAAGTTATGCAGCATAAGTGGTATGTACCTTTAAATTAAAATAAATAGCTTATTTTGTTTCTTTAATATGCATAATAGGCATTGTTTAGAGTTTTATGACTAAGAATCCAGTCAGATATTGCATCAGAAACAAGCTATGAAGTGTTTTTTGAAATTCTTAAAATGTGGAATACAACAGATTTGGCAGTTTACCAGCAACAGACTCATGGATAAACTATCAATCACATATAGATGGGCAATAACAATACTTTTATAACCAATTCAACCACTATTTTCATGTCAAACAAGTAATAAATTGTACCCGATTAAAAAAGGGGCGCACACCTTTTATTTTCACACTTTCCTGTGTATTATGCCTGGAAATTTACACATATGACTATTGAGATGTGCAGAAATGTCATTTACATAAGCAAAATGTTTAGCTGAAAATATGGGGAGACTTAAAACTATCAAATGGAAATGCTCTAATATATTACAAAATTATCTTATTGTGCTAATGCTTGTGCAGATGGGCAATGCTGTACTAGGACCTGGTTCAACAAACCATGCGAGCCAATGTTATGAGGCATATTTGCATAGCCACCAATCAGCAACTAGCTCCCCAGTAGTGCAATGCTGCTCCAAAGCCTACCTGGGTGTGCTTTTCAACAAAGGACACCAAGAGAATTAAGTAAAGGTTAGGTAAATCGAATGCTATATCTGAAGAAAGTTTATCTTTGACTATACTGTGCATTTAAGGCCCCCTTTTTAGAAATATTTAATCAGCACTTCTTATTGGAGACAACTTTATAATTCACACGATATTTGAATATTTCCATATTTAGCACTGCTTAAAGCAAAATTATAAGGAATATGAATATTAATTTCCTACATTAAACTTTTATACTGCTATTTTTTTTTATTTTTTTTTAAATATATGCCATTTTGTTACAAGTTAGAAACACTGCAATAATATTGCAGAATTATTAATTTTCATTTAGTTCAATTAAAGCTAACTTTTCATGACAGTTAAGAGCTCTCACTGGATAATTTAGCTTTATACTGTGCATTTTGTACTTTAATTATACTTTGGGGATAGTAAATTCTAATGAAACATTTTTAGCAAATGTTTGAGTCAGCAGTAAGATATCTTAAAATCATAGCAACCAAACCGTTAAAAATAGAATTTCCCTCTAAGAATGCTCTAAGCTATTACCATTTTTACTGGGGATTTAGAAAGTGTACATTAGGAGATACATTTTTATTTTAATAAAGTATACAATGTTGATTTAAGTGTAGCTTTTCTATGCACATCCATAATATAATTTCCTACAGTTAAGGGACAGACTACTACAGAATTTTTATGTTTTAAAAAGATATATAATCCCTTTATTAGCCTTTATCACCCAGTTTTGCATAACCATCTAAGCATCTACAGACCCCCTTTATTTGTATTTTAGCCAATCCACAGGAGTGAGCACAATGTTATTTTTATGGCACACATGAACTAGCACTGTCTATCAGTGAAAAACTGTCAAAATGCAATGAGATAAGAGGCAGTTTCCAGAGCTTAGTCATTAGCATATGAGCCTACCTAGGTTTAGCTTTCATCAAAGAATACCATGAGAACAAAGCAAATTTAATGATACAAGAAAATTTTTAATTTGTTTAAAATTGCATACCCTCATGAAAGTTTGACTAGACTTTCCCTTTAATTTTTATTTTCTGAATTGTTGTTACTTGATTTAGCTATATAATGCTAAAGAATTATATAGTGAACACTGTTTGTTCACAAAGTTTGGAAAACGTATATCTCATGGTGTTACAACCATGATTACTCTTGGCATTCTTTTAGATGTCTTCAGTTTTTGTGGAATGTTTTAGAAAAAGGTTTATCTGCCAGTACTTTGAAATGACAAGTCTCTGCTCTTTCTGTATTATTTCATAGGAAGATTGCTAACCTTCCTGATGTTTGTTTTGTTCAGGCTTTAATTCAGATTAAACCTGTTATTAGGCCTGTTTCTATAGTCTTAACCTAGTTTTACAGGCTCTCCTTTGGAGCCTGTGCATGAATTGGACATTAAACTACTTATATGTAAAGTGTTGTTTCTTTTGGCTATTTCTTCTGACAAAAGAGTTTCTAAATTGTCTGCTCTCTCTTGAGTCTCTTATCTGATTTTCCATCAAGATAAAGCTGTTTTGGGAACTAAATTTACATTTTTACTTAAAGTTGTTACCTCATACAACATTAATATGGAAATTGACGTTCCCTCCTTGTGTCCTAATTTAAAAAATGCTACTGAAAAATCTTTACTTTCTTTGGATGTTGTTGCAGTTACGTTAGAAACACTGCAATAATATTGCAGAATTATTCATTTTCATTTAGTTCAATTAAAGCTAACTTTTCATGACAGTTAAGAGCTCTCACTGGATAATTTAGCCTTATACTGTGCATTTTCTACTTTAATTGAACAAATCAAGCACATCATTGTGCTTCAACCACCTCCAATGGAGGCAAAGTTTAACGAGGTATTAGTGAGGTGGAAGCGGTTTTTATAGGCTTTTGAGGTTTGGGATACTTTGCCTCCTCCTGGTAGGAATGTATATCCCATACGTAACAGCTTGTGGACTCTCACCACTTATATGAAAGAAATATATTTTAAAATGTATATTCATGTTACAAAAGACATTAGTGCTATAATAGTTGTATTGCATTACAGGCATGTAGTTATATGATACTATATTTATAATTCAACTATTTTAAAATATATATTTTTATTTACAATAATAAAAGCATCAAGCAAGAATATCTACATTTTAATTTATATATCCAATATGTAAACTAATACGAATTATGCATGAAAAATGTAGATATGGCATCAAGCATTGCATTGATATTCAATATTTAAACAGTTATGCATGTATATTGCATAATGGTTTAAGTATTACATATAAATTAAAATGGGTTTATGTAAGCTTGTTGTGTTTATTAGTGATTAAATAGATATATATGTTAATTCATATTTATGTTATAGTAGTCAGTATCATAATATTATATATTTACATAACAGGCATGCAATTATGTAGATCTATAATATTAATTATACTGTCTTTAATTAGAAATAATAAAACACAACAAGCAACAATTACATTTTAATTTATATGCAAATATTTTAACATGATACATAACTATGCATAATTTAAATATTGAATATGTATGTGTAGGCCCTTAGCTTCGGCAGTTAGTCTTAGGTTATGGCAGATTAGGGGTCTATGTTTAAATAATATGCTTTGTAATGTACAAATATAAATTTCAAATAAAAATATATATATACTGTATATATATATATATATATATATATATATATATATATATATATATATATATATATATAATATAAAAAGTCTACACACCCCTGTTAAAATGTCAGGTTTCTGTGATGTAAAAAAATGAGACAAAGATAAATCATTTCAGAACTTTTTCCACCTTTAATGTGACCTATAAACTGTACAACTCAATTGAAAAACAAACTCAAATCTTTTAGGTGGAGAGAAGAAAAAAAAAAAAACTAAAATAATGTGGTTGCATAAGTGTGCACACCCTCTTATAACTGGGGATGTAGATGTGTTCAGAATTAAGCAATCACATTCAAAATCATGTTAAATAGGAGTCAGCATACACCTGCCATCATTTAAAGTGCCTCTGATTAACCCCAAATAAAGTTCAGCTGCTCTAGTTGGTCTTTCCTGAATTTTTCTTAGTCGCATCCCACAGCAAAAGCCATGGTCCACAGAGAGCTTCCAAAGCATCAGAGGGATCTCATTGTTAAAAGGTATCAGTCAGGAGAAGGGTACAAAAGAATTTCCAAGGCATTAGATATACCATGGAACACAGTGAAGACAGTCATCATCAAGTGGACAAAATATGGCACAACAGTGACTTTACCAAGAACTCGACGCCCCTCCAAAATGGATGAAAAGACGAGAAGAAAACTGGTCTGGGAGCCTACCAAGAGGCCTACATCAACATTAAAGGAGCTGCAGGAATATCTGGCAAGTACTGGCTGTGTGGTACATGTGACAACAATGTACCACACAGCTATTTCCGCTGCAAAAATTAAATCCACAAAAAAATAAGTCTCATAAATTTCACATAAATTACAAGAAAAAAAAATTAAATCATAAGCAGAAGAATCAAACTGAAACAGCTGCCTAAATAAACTTTTCTATCAAAGATTGCTTCAGAAGAAGCAAATACATCAAAATGGTAAAACTTAGTAAATGTATGCAAAGCAGACCAAGTTGCTGCTTTGCAAATCATGGACACTGAATCTATCTGGAAACCTAAAAAGGTGACCCTTGTCTGAGGAATCAAGAAACTCTTTGGTAAATTCATCCTCGAACCATGTTTTTGAAGAAACACCACAAGTTGATTTGTGTGAGATTCTGCTGAATGAAAAGATTGAGCCAGTACCAAGATATCGTCCAAATAAGGAAACACCGCAATACCCTGCTCCCTGTTTACAGATAGAAGGGCACTGAGAACCTTCGAAAAGATTCTTGGAGCTGTTGCTAGGCCAAATGGAAGAGCAACAAATTGGTAATGCTTGTCTAGAAAAGAGAATTTCAGAAACCGATAGTGGTCTGGATGAATCGGAATGTGAAGATATGCATCCTGTAAGTCTATTGAGGACATATAATGACCTTGCTGAACAAAAGGCTGAATAATCCTTATAGTCACCATCTTGAAAGTTGGGACCCTTACAAATTGATTCAAAAACTTGAGATCCAGAACTGGTCTGAAAGAATTTTCCTTCTTCGGGACAATGAATAGATTTGAATAAAAACCCAGACATTGTTCCAGAAGTGGAACTGTTACAATTACCCCTGAAAGCTCTAGATTTAAAACACACTTCAGAAAGGCCTGAGCTTTCACTAGATTTGATGGAATGTGAGAAAAAAAATCTTCTCACAGGAGGTCTTATTCTGAAACCTATTCGATACCTCTGGGACACAATATTCTGAATCCAATGATTCTGAACGGAACCTGCCCAAATGTCTTGAAATAATTTCAATCTGCCCCCCCCCCCCCCCCCACCACCAGCAGAACTGGATTGAGGGCCGCACCTTCATGCACACTTGGGGGCTGGCTTTGGTTTCTTATAAGGCTTGGATTTATTCCAACTTGAAGATGGCTTCCAATTGGAGCCAGAGTCCTTAAGGGAAGGAGTAGTTTTCTGTTCTCTATTCTGACGAAAGGAACGAAACCGATTAGAAGCTTTAGATTTACCCTTAGACTTTTTATCTTGGAGCAAAAAACTCCTTTCCCCCCAGTAATAGTGGAAATAATAGAATCCAACTGGGAAACAAACAAATTATTACCCTGGAATGATAGAGATAGTAAACTAGATTTAGATACCATGACAGCATTCCATGATTTGAGCCATAAAGCTCTTCTAGCTAAAATAGCCAAATACAAAGATTTAACATCAATCTTGATGATATAAAAAATAGCATCACAGATAAAATTATTAGCATGTTGAAGCAAATGAACAATGCTATGTAAATCAGTCTTTTTCCCTATGTGCTTAGCAATCACATCAGAAATAGCATCAGGAACAGGAAAAACAGGAGTAATTACAGGAGATTTATAGACAGAATTTAAACGTTTACTGGATTTATTATCAAGAGGTCCAGACTCCTCAATATCCAAAGTTATCAACACTTCTTTTAACCAAGAATGAATATACTCAATCTTAAAAAGATAAGTTGATTTATCAGTGTTAATGTCTGAAGTAGGATCTTCCAAATCAGAGAGATCCTCATCATAGGTGGATATAGCAGTATGTTGTCAGTAATTACAAATTTCATCAGTATCATGAGAAGTTTTAAAAGATCTTTTACGTTTATTTGAAGGCGGTATAGCAGCCATAGCCTTCTGTATCGCATCAGCAATATAATTTTTCATATCAACAGGGATTATCATGTACTTTAGATATTGAAGGAACCAACGGATACTGTACTAGCACTAATAGAAACCTTTTCTGCATGCAAAAGCTTATCATGACAATTGTTACATACTACAGCTGGAGATATAATCTCCACAAGCTTACAACTGATACACTTAGATTTGGTAGAACTGTGTTTATGCAGCATGATTCCTACAGCAACTTCTGAGACAGGATCAGATTGAGACATCTTGTAAAATGTAAAAGAAAAAATATCATTTAAACAGAAATATCTTATTTCCACATAAATAGCAGTTTCAGGAATGGGAAAAAATGCAAATGCTAAAATGAACAAAAAAGCAAATAGCCTAGTCCTTTGAGCATAAAGAAGGTAAGGAGCATATAGGAAGTGGGGTAAAAAAAACTATTTTTTTGGCGCCAAATATGACGCACGATGCAAAAGGAAGTTGAAATTTTTTTTAACGCCAAGAAACATCCGGAAATGACCAACTTGCATCATAACAAACGTAAATTTGCGCCAAACAACCTAGCATCAACTAAGACGCAGGAAATTACGAACTTGCGTCACTAAAGAAGCACATTCACGCCAAGAATGACGCAATAGAAAACAGCATTTTGCGCCCTCGCAGGCCTAATTTCCCCACAAGTTCTCAAAGAAGTCAAATTGGAAAAAAAAGACTATACCCCAGGTAAGACAAACTTCCTAAAACATAATTCCCATAATGAAACTGCCGGACTGCAAAGGGAAATACACATAGACCTGACTCATGGCAAATATAAGTAAAATACATATTAAAACATTATATTAATACATAAAGCACCAAAACATAGCAGAGAGTATCTTAAATAATGATACATACTTACCGAAAGACACCCATCCACATATAGCAGATAGCCAAACCAGTACTGAAAACTATCAGCAGAGGTAATGGTATATAGGAGTATATCGTCGATCTGAAAAGGGAGGTAGGAGATGAATTCCTACGACCGATAACAGAGAACCCTTAAAAAGATTTCCCGCGAGGGAAACCATAAAATCAATAGTCGATACTCTCTTCACATCCCTCTGACAAACACTGTACCCTGAGAGGAATTGGGCTTCAGAATACTTAGAAGTGCTTATCATAGAAGAAATCATAAAAAACATAATTTATGTAAGAACTTACCTGATAAATTCATTTCTTTCATATTAGCAAGAGTCCATGAGCTAGTGACGTATGGGATATACATTCCTACCAGGAGGGGCAAAGTTTCCCAAACCTCAAAATGCCTATAAATACACCCCTCACCACACCCACAAATCAGTTTAACGAATAGCCAAGAAGTGGGGTGATAAGAAAAAAGTGCGAAAGCATAAAAAATAAGGAATTGGAATAATTGTGCTTTATACAAAATCATAACCACCACAAAAAAGGGCGGGCCTCATGGACTCTTGCTAATATGAAAGAAATGAATTTATCAGGTAAGTTCTTACATAAATTATGTTTTCTTTCATGTAATTAGCAAGAGTCCATGAGCTAGTGACGTATGGGATAATGACTACCCAAGATGTGGATCTTTCCACACAAGAGTCACTAGAGAGGGAGGGATAAAATAAAGACAGCCAATTCCTGCTGAAAATAATCCACACCCAAAATAAAGTTTAACGAAAAACATAAGCAGAAGATTCAAACTGAAACCGCTGCCTGAAGTACTTTTCTACCAAAAACTGCTTCAGAAGAAGAAAATACATCAAAATGGTAGAATTTTAGTAAAAGTATGCAAAGAGGACCAAGTTGCTGCTTTGCAGATCTGGTCAACCGAAGCTTCATTCCTAAACGCCCAGGAAGTAGAAACTGACCTAGTAGAATGAGCTGTAATTCTCTGAGGCGGAGTTTTACCCGACTCAACATAGGCAAGATGAATTAAAGATTTCAACCAAGATGCCAAAGAAATGGCAGAAGCTTTCTGGCCTTTTCTAGAACCGGAAAAGATAACAAATAGACTAGAAGTCTTACGAAAAGATTTCGTAGCTTCAACATAATATTTCAAAGCTCTAACAACATCCAAAGAATGCAACGATTTCTCCTTAGAATTCTTAGGATTAGGACATAATGAAGGAACCACAATTTCTCTACTAATGTTGTTGGAATTCACAACTTTAGGTAAAAATTCAAAAGAAGTTCGCAACACCGCCTTATCCTGATGAAAAATCAGAAAAGGAGACTCACAAGAAAGAGCAGATAATTCAGAAACTCTTCTGGCAGAAGAGATGGCCAAAAGGAACAAAACTTTCCAAGAAAGTAATTTAATGTCCAATGAATGCATAGGTTCAAACGGAGGAGCTTGAAGAGCTCCCAGAACCAAATTCAAACTCCAAGGAGGAGAAATTGACTTAATGACAGGTTTTATACGAACCAAAGCTTGTACAAAACAATGAATATCAGGAAGAATAGCAATTTTTCTGTGAAAAAGAACAGAAAGAGCAGAGATTTGTCCTTTCAAAGAACTTGCGGACAAACCCTTATCTAAACCATCCTGAAGAAACTGTAAAATTCTCGGTATTCTAAAAGAATGCCAGGAAAAATGATGAGAAACACACCAAGAAATATAAGTCTTCCAGACTCTATAATATATCTCTCGAGATACAGATTTACGAGCCTGTAACATAGTATTAATCACAGAGTCAGAGAAACCTCTTTGACCAAGAATCAAGCGTTCAATCTCCATACCTTTAAATTTAAGGATTTCAGATCCTGATGGAAAAAAGGACCTTGTGACAGAAGGTCTGGTCTTAACGGAAGAGTCCACGGTTGGCAAGAGGCCATCCGGACAAGATCCGCATACCAAAACCTGTGAGGCCATGCCGGAGCTACCAGCAGAACAAACGAGCATTCCTTCAGAATCTTGGAGATTACTCTTGGAAGAAGAACTAGAGGCGGAAAGATATAGGCAGGATGATACTTCCAAGGAAGTGATAATGCATCCACTGCCTCCGCCTGAGGATCCCGGGATCTGGACAGATACCTGGGAAGTTTCTTGTTTAGATGGGACGCCATCAGATCTATTTCTGGAAGTTCCCACATTTGAACAATCTGAAGAAATACCTCTGGGTGAAGAGACCATTCGCCCGGATGCAACGTTTGGCGACTGAGATAATCCGCTTCCCAATTGTCTACACCTGGGATATGAACCGCAGAGATTAGACAGGAGCTGGATTCCGCCCAAACCAAAATTCGAGATACTTCTTTCATAGCCAGAGGACTGTGAGTCCCTCCTTGATGATTGATGTATGCCACAGTTGTGACATTGTCTGTCTGAAAACAAATGAACGATTCTCTCTTCAGAAGAGGCCAAAACTGAAGAGCTCTGAAAATTGCACGGAGTTCCAAAATATTGATCGGTAATCTCACCTCCTGAGATTCCCAAACTCCTTGTGCCGTCAGAGATCCCCACACAGCTCCCCAACCTGTGAGACTTGCATCTGTTGAAATTACAGTCCAGGTCGGAAGCACAAAAGAAGCCCCCTGAATTAAACGATGGTGATCTGTCCACCATGTTAGAGAGTGTCGAACAATCGGTTTTAAAGATATTAATTGAGATATCTTTGTGTAATCCTTGCACCATTGCTTCAGCATACAGAGCTGAAGAGGTCGCATGTGAAAACGAGCAAAGGGGATCGCGTCCGATGCAGCAGTCATAAGACCTAGAATTTCCATGCATAAGGCTACCGAAGGGAATGATTGTGACTGAAGGTTTCGACAAGCTGCAATCAACTTTAGACGTCTCTTGTCTGTTAAAGACAGAGTCATGGACACTGAATCCATCTGGAAACCCAGAAAGGTTACCCTTGTCTGAGGAATCAAAGAACTTTTTGGTAAATTGATCCTCCAACCATGATCTTGAAGAAACAACACAAGTCGATTCGTATGAGATTCTGCTAAATGTAAAGACTGAGCAAGTACCAAGATATCGTCCAAATAAGGAAATACCACAATACCCTGTTCTCTGATTACAGACAGCAGGGCACCGAGAACCTTTGTAAAAATTCTTGGAGCTGTAGCTAGGCCAAACGGCAGAGCCACAAACTGGTAATGCTTGTCCAGAAACGAGAATTCTCAGGAACTGATAATGATCTGGATGAATCGGAATATGCAGATATGCATCCTGTAAATCTATTGTGGACATATAATTCCCTTGCTGAACAAAAGGTAAGATAGTCCTTACAGTTACCATCTTGAATGTTGGTATCCTTACATAATGATTCAATATTTTTAGATCCAGAACTGGTCTGAAAGAATTCTCCTTCTTTGGTACAATGAAGAGATTTGAATAAAACCCCATCCCCTGTTCCGGAACTGGAACTGGCATAATTACTCCAGTCAACTCTAGATCTGAAACACATTTCAGAAATGCTTGAGCTTTTACTGGATTTACTGGGACACGGGAAAGAAAAAATCTCTTTGCAGGAGGTCTCAACTTGAAACCAATTCTGTACCCTTCTGAAACAATGCTCTGAATCCAAAGATTGTGAACAGAATTGATCCAAATTTCCTTGAAAAAACGTAACCTGCCCCCTACCAGCTGAGCTGGAATGAGGGCCGCACCTTCATGTGGACTTAGAAGCTGGCTTTGCCTTTCTAGCTGGCTTGGATTTATTCCAGACTGGAGATGGTCTCCAAACTGAAACTGCTCCTGAGGATGAAGGATCAGGCTTTTGTTCTTTGTTGAAACGAAAGGAACGAAAACGATTATTAGCCCTGTTTTTACCTTTAGATTTTTTATCCTGTGGTAAAAAAGTTCCTTTCCCACCAGTAACAGTTGAAATAATGGAATCCAACTGAGAACCAAATAATTTGTTACCCTGGAAAGAAATGGAAAGTAAAGTTGATTTAGAAGCCATATCAGCATTCCAAGTTTTAAGCCATAAAGCTCTTCTAGCTAAAATAGCTAGAGACATAAACCTGACATCAACTCTGATAATATCAAAAATGGCATCACAGATAAAATTATTAGCATGCTGAAGAAGAATAATAATATCATGAGAATCACGATGTGTTACTTGTTGCGCTAAAGTTTCCAACCAAAAAGTTGAAGCTGCAGCAACATCAGCCAAAGATATAGCAGGTCTAAGAAGATTACCTGAACACAGATAAGCTTTTCTTAGAAAGGATTCAATTTTCCTATCTAGAGGATCCTTAAACGAAGTACCATCTGACGTAGGAATAGTAGTACGTTTAGCAAGGGTAGAAATAGCCCCATCAACTTTAGGGATCTTGTCCCAAAATTCTAATCTGTCAGACGGCACAGGATATAATTGCTTAAAACGTTTAGAAGGAGTAAATGAATTACCCAAATTATCCCATTCTTTGGAAATTACTGCAGAAATAGCATTAGGAACAGGAAAAACTTCTGGAATAACCACAGGAGCTTTAAATACCTTATCTAAACGTTTAGAATTAGTATCAAGAGGACCAGAATCCTCTATTTCTAAAGCAATTAGTACTTCTTTAAGTAAAGAACGAATAAATTCCATTTTAAATAAATATGAAGATTTATCAGCATCAACCTCTGAGACAGAATCCTCTGAACCAGAGGAATCATCAGAATCAGAATGATGATGTTCATTTAAAAATTCATCTGTAGGGAGAGAAGTTTTAAAAGATTTTTTACGTTTACTAGAAGGAGAAATAACAGACATAGCCTTCTTTATGGATTCAGAAACAAAATCTCTTATATTATCAGGAACATTCTGCACCTTAGATGTTGAAGGAACTGCAACAGGCAATGGTACTTTACTAAAGGAAATATTATCTGCTTTAACAAGTTTGTCATGACAATCAATACAAACAACAGCTGGAGGAATAGCTACCAAAAGTTTACAGCAGATACACTTAGCTTTGGTAGATTCAGCACTTGACAGCGATTTTCCTGTAGTATCTTCTGACTCAGATGCAACGTGAGACATCTTGCAATATGTAAGAGAAAAAACAACATATATATAAAGCAAAATTGATCAAATTCCTTAAATGACAGTTTCAGGAATGGGGAAAAAATGCCAAAGAACAAGCTTCTAGCAACCAGAAGCAATAAAAAATGAGACTTAAATAATGTGGAGACAAAAGCGACGCCCATATTTTTTCGCGCCAAATAAGACGCCCACATTATTTGGCGCCTAAATGCTTTTTGGCACCAAAAATGACGCCACATCCGGAACGCCAACATTTTTGGCGCAAAATAACGTCAAAAAATGACGCAACTTCCGGCAACACGTATGACGCCGGAAATAGAATTTTTGCGCAAAAAAAGTCCGCGCCAAGAATGACGCAATAAAATGAAGCATTTTCAGCCCCCGCGAGCCTAACAGCCCACAGGGAAAAAGTCAAATTTTAAGGTAAGAAAAATGTTAAATTAAAATGCATTATCCCAAATATGAAACTGACTGTCTGAAATAAGGAAAGTTGAACATTCTGAGTCAAGGCAAATAAATGTTTGAATACATATATTTAGAACTTTATAAACAAAGTGCCCAACCATAGCTAGGAGTGTCACAGAAAATAAGACTTACTTACCCCAGGACACTCATCTACATATAGCAGATAGCCAAACCAGTACTGAAACGAGAATCAGCAGAGGTAATGGTATATATAAGAGTATATCGTCGATCTGAAAAGGGAGGTAAGAGATGAATCTCTACGACCGATAACAGAGAACCTATGAAATAGACCCCGTAGAAGGAGATCACTGCATTCAAATAGGCAATACTCTCCTCACATCCCTCTGACATTCACTGCACGCTGAGAGGAAAACCGGGCTCCAACTTGCTGCGGAGCGCATATCAACGTAGAATCTAGCACAAACTTACTTCACCACCTCCATCGGAGGCAAAGTTTGTAAAACTGATTTGTGGGTGTGGTGAGGGGTGTATTTATAGGCATTTTGAGGTTTGGGAAACTTTGCCCCTCCTGGTAGGAATGTATATCCCATACGTCACTAGCTCATGGACTCTTGCTAATTACATGAAAGAAATACCTCTGGGTGAAGAGACCATTCGCCCGGATGCAACGTTTGGCGACTGAGATAATCCGCTTCCCAATTGTCTATACCTGGGATATGAACCGCAGAGATTAGACAGGAGCTGGATTCCGCCCAAACCAAAATTCGAGATACTTCTTTCATAGCCAGAGGACTGTGAGTCCCTCCTTGATGATTGATGTATGCCACAGTTGTGACATTGTCTGTCTGAAAACAAATGAACGATTCTCTCTTCAGAAGAGGCCAAAACTGAAGAGCTCTGAAAATTGCACGGAGTTCCAAAATATTGATCGGTAATCTCACCTCCTGAGATTCCCAAACTCCTTGTGCCGTCAGAGATCCCCACACAGCTCCCCAACCTGTGAGACTTGCATCTGTTGAAATTACAGTCCAGGTCGGAAGCACAAAAGAAGCCCCCTGAATTAAATGATGGTGATCTGTCCACCACGTTAGAGAGTGTCGAACAATCGGTTTTAAAGATATTAATTGAGATATCTTTGTGTAATCCTTGCACCATTGATTCAGCATACAGAGCTGAAGAGGTCGCATGTGAAAACGAGCAAAGGGGATCGCGTCCGATGCAGCAGTCATAAGACCTAGAATTTCCATGCATAAGGCTACCGAAGGGAATGATTGTGACTGAAGGTTTCGACAAGCTGCAATCAACTTTAGACGTCTCTTGTCTGTTAAAGACAGAGTCATGGACACTGAATCCATCTGGAAACCCAGAAAGGTTACCCTTGTCTGAGGAATCAAAGAACTTTTTGGTAAATTGATCCTCCAACCATGATCTTGAAGAAACAACACAAGTCGATTCGTATGAGATTCTGCTAAATGTAAAGACTGAGCAAGTACCAAGATATCGTCCAAATAAGGAAATACCACAATACCCTGTTCTCTGATTACAGACAGCAGGGCACCGAGAACCTTTGTAAAAATTCTTGGAGCTGTAGCTAGGCCAAACGGCAGAGCCACAAACTGGTAATGCTTGTCCAGAAACGAGAATTCTCAGGAACTGATAATGATCTGGATGAATCGGAATATGCAGATATGCATCCTGTAAATCTATTGTGGACATATAATTCCCTTGCTGAACAAAAGGTAAGATAGTCCTTACAGTTACCATCTTGAATGTTGGTATCCTTACATAATGATTCAATATTTTTAGATCCAGAACTGGTCTGAAAGAATTCTCCTTCTTTGGTACAATGAAGAGATTTGAATAAAACCCCATCCCCTGTTCCGGAACTGGAACTGGCATAATTACTCCAGTCAACTCTAGATCTGAAACACATTTCAGAAATGCTTGAGCTTTTACTGGATTTACTGGGACATGGGAAAGAAAAAATCTCTTTGCAGGAGGTCTCAACTTGAAACCAATTCTGTACCCTTCTGAAACAATGCTCTGAATCCAAAGATTGTGAACAGAATTGATCCAAATTTCCTTGAAAAAACGTAACCTGCCCCCTACCAGCTGAGCTGGAATGAGGGCCGCACCTTCATGTGGACTTAGAAGCTGGCTTTGCCTTTCTAGCTGGCTTGGATTTATTCCAGACTGGAGATGGTCTCCAAACTGAAACTGCTCCTGAGGATGAAGGATCAGGCTTTTGTTCTTTGTTGAAACGAAAGGAACGAAAACGATTATTAGCCCTGTTTTTACCTTTAGATTTTTTATCCTGTGGTAAAAAAGTTCCTTTCCCACCAGTAACAGTTGAAATAATGGAATCCAACTGAGAACCAAATAATTTGTTACCCTGGAAAGAAATGGAAAGTAAAGTTGATTTAGAAGCCATATCAGCATTCCAAGTTTTAAGCCATAAAGCTCTTCTAGCTAAAATAGCTAGAGACATAAACCTGACATCAACTCTGATAATATCAAAAATGGCATCACAGATAAAATTATTAGCATGCTGAAGAAGAATAATAATATCATGAGAATCACGATGTGTTACTTGTTGCGCTAAAGTTTCCAACCAAAAAGTTGAAGCTGCAGCAACATCAGCCAAAGATATAGCAGGTCTAAGAAGATTACCTGAACACAGATAAGCTTTTCTTAGAAAGGATTCAATTTTCCTATCTAGAGGATCCTTAAACGAAGTACCATCTGACGTAGGAATAGTAGTACGTTTAGCAAGGGTAGAAATAGCCCCATCAACTTTAGGGATCTTGTCCCAAAATTCTAATCTGTCAGACGGCACAGGATATAATTGCTTAAAACGTTTAGAAGGAGTAAATGAATTACCCAAATTATCCCATTCTTTGGAAATTACTGCAGAAATAGCATTAGGAACAGGAAAAACTTCTGGAATAACCACAGGAGCTTTAAATACCTTATCTAAACGTTTAGAATTAGTATCAAGAGGACCAGAATCCTCTATTTCTAAAGCAATTAGTACTTCTTTAAGTAAAGAACGAATAAATTCCATTTTAAATAAATATGAAGATTTATCAGCATCAACCTCTGAGACAGAATCCTCTGAACCAGAGGAATCATCAGAATCAGAATGATGATGTTCATTTAAAAATTCATCTGTAGGGAGAGAAGTTTTAAAAGATTTTTTACGTTTACTAGAAGGAGAAATAACAGACATAGCCTTCTTTATGGATTCAGAAACAAAATCTCTTATATTATCAGGAACATTCTGCACCTTAGATGTTGAAGGAACTGCAACAGGCAATGGTACTTTACTAAAGGAAATATTATCTGCTTTAACAAGTTTGTCATGACAATCAATACAAACAACAGCTGGAGGAATAGCTACCAAAAGTTTACAGCAGATACACTTAGCTTTGGTAGATTCAGCACTTGACAGCGATTTTCCTGTAGTATCTTCTGACTCAGATGCAACGTGAGACATCTTGCAATATGTAAGAGAAAAAACAACATATATATAAAGCAAAATTGATCAAATTCCTTAAATGACAGTTTCAGGAATGGGGAAAAAATGCCAAAGAACAAGCTTCTAGCAACCAGAAGCAATAAAAAATGAGACTTAAATAATGTGGAGACAAAAGCGACGCCCATATTTTTTCGCGCCAAATAAGACGCCCACATTATTTGGCGCCTAAATGCTTTTTGGCACCAAAAATGACGCCACATCCGGAACGCCAACATTTTTGGCGCAAAATAACGTCAAAAAATGACGCAACTTCCGGCAACACGTATGACGCCGGAAATAGAATTTTTGCGCAAAAAAAGTCCGCGCCAAGAATGACGCAATAAAATGAAGCATTTTCAGCCCCCGCGAGCCTAACAGCCCACAGGGAAAAAGTCAAATTTTAAGGTAAGAAAAATGTTAAATTAAAATGCATTATCCCAAATATGAAACTGACTGTCTGAAATAAGGAAAGTTGAACATTCTGAGTCAAGGCAAATAAATGTTTGAATACATATATTTAGAACTTTATAAACAAAGTGCCCAACCATAGCTAGGAGTGTCACAGAAAATAAGACTTACTTACCCCAGGACACTCATCTACATATAGCAGATAGCCAAACCAGTACTGAAACGAGAATCAGCAGAGGTAATGGTATATATAAGAGTATATCGTCGATCTGAAAAGGGAGGTAAGAGATGAATCTCTACGACCGATAACAGAGAACCTATGAAATAGACCCCGTAGAAGGAGATCACTGCATTCAAATAGGCAATACTCTCCTCACATCCCTCTGACATTCACTGCACGCTGAGAGGAAAACCGGGCTCCAACTTGCTGCGGAGCGCATATCAACGTAGAATCTAGCACAAACTTACTTCACCACCTCCATCGGAGGCAAAGTTTGTAAAACTGATTTGTGGGTGTGGTGAGGGGTGTATTTATAGGCATTTTGAGGTTTGGGAAACTTTGCCCCTCCTGGTAGGAATGTATATCCCATACGTCACTAGCTCATGGACTCTTGCTAATTACATGAAAGAAATACCTCTGGGTGAAGAGACCATTCGCCCGGATGCAACGTTTGGCGACTGAGATAATCCGCTTCCCAATTGTCTATACCTGGGATATGAACCGCAGAGATTAGACAGGAGCTGGATTCCGCCCAAACCAAAATTCGAGATACTTCTTTCATAGCCAGAGGACTGTGAGTCCCTCCTTGATGATTGATGTATGCCACAGTTGTGACATTGTCTGTCTGAAAACAAATGAACGATTCTCTCTTCAGAAGAGGCCAAAACTGAAGAGCTCTGAAAATTGCACGGAGTTCCAAAATATTGATCGGTAATCTCACCTCCTGAGATTCCCAAACTCCTTGTGCCGTCAGAGATCCCCACACAGCTCCCCAACCTGTGAGACTTGCATCTGTTGAAATTACAGTCCAGGTCGGAAGCACAAAAGAAGCCCCCTGAATTAAATGATGGTGATCTGTCCACCACGTTAGAGAGTGTCGAACAATCGGTTTTAAAGATATTAATTGAGATATCTTTGTGTAATCCTTGCACCATTGATTCAGCATACAGAGCTGAAGAGGTCGCATGTGAAAACGAGCAAAGGGGATCGCGTCCGATGCAGCAGTCATAAGACCTAGAATTTCCATGCATAAGGCTACCGAAGGGAATGATTGTGACTGAAAGTTTTGACAAGCTGCAATCAATTTTAGACGTCTCTTGTCTGTTAAAGACAGAGTCATGGACACTGAATCTATCTGGAAACCCAGAAAGGTTACCCTTGTCTGAGGAATCAAAGAACTTTTTGGTAAATTGATCCTCCAACCATGATCTTGAAGAAACAACACAAGTCGATTCGTATGAGATTCTGCTAAATGTAAAGACTGAGCAAGTACCAAGATATCGTCCAAATAAGGAAATGCCACAATACCCTGTTCTCTGATTACAGACAGAAGGGCACCGAGAACCTTTGAAAAAATTATTGGAGCTGTAGCTAGGCCAAACGGTAGAGCCACAAACTGGTAATGCTTGTCCAGAAAAGAGAATCTCAGGAACTGATAGTGATCTGGATGAATCGGAATATGCAGATATGCATCCTGTAAATCTATTGTGGACATATAATTCCCTTGCTGAACAAAAGGCAAGATAGTCCTTACAGTTACCATCTTGAACGTTGGTATCCTTACATAATGATTCAATATTTTTAGATCCAGAACTGGTCTGAAGGAATTCTCCTTCTTTGGTACAATGAAGAGATTTGAATAAAACCCCATCCCCTGTTCCGGAACTGGAACTGGCATAATTACTCCAGCCAACTCTAGATCTGAAACACAATTCAGAAATGCTTGAGCTTTCACTGGATTTACTGGGACACGGGAAAGAAAAAATCTCTTTGCAGGAGGTCTCATCTTGAAACCAATTCTGTACCCTTCTGAAACAATGTTCTGAATCCAAAGATTGTGAACAGAATTGATCCAAATTTCTT